>NW_022996457.1:0-3292 GCF_900245975.1 Drosophila guanche | reverse complement strand
GTTTTCGCCCTTTTGCGGGAGCGGAAGGGGGCGGTGCTCATTTTTGAAAAACACTTGTAACAGTGTGAGCATACAGAAGTATGGATGCAACATTTATTGGCTCTAGCTTTTATAGTCTCTGAGATCCAGGCGCTCATAGGGACGGATGGACGGACGGACGGACAGACAGACATGGCTCAATCGATTCGGCTTTTGATGCTGATCAAGAATATATATACTTTATATATATATATATATATATATACACTTCCTTTTGTGTGTTACATACAACCCATATTCCGCACAAATACAATATAACCCATTTTGTCTTCGAGTACCGGGTATAAAAAACCTTTCAAAAGGATCTTTCAACAAGATAATGATCAGAAATACTCAAGAAAGATCTTCGTTCTTCCATGTTCAAATCAGTCCCTGGATGTGAATGTTATCAAAATCTTATAGGGGAATGCCAAATGCATTATAATAAATGCAATTCCGGCATCCAAAACAAAGTAAGAGCCAGTGGATTAAAAAATGGTCTAAAATCCTATTGAAGCTTGGGCACGACCTTATTGATTTATTCAAGGAGGGAGTAAGAAAGTAATTAAATCAAAATTGATAGAAAAGTAAATATTAAACCTCAAGAAACATGTAGAGCATGAAAGAATGGTATTAACTTGAGATTCGTTTTTTTCAATTTTCAAAAAATGCACTACTATTTCATTGAACAGCAGTTTTCATGGGTATTTTTGTAAAGTCATGTAAATCAAGAAGATGGAATGAAATTGTGTTGAAAGTGGTAAGGTGCGGCATTTCATTGAACACAGCTGTACATATGTAATTACGACGAATCCAATGAGCGTGAGGTGGCTCAAGGGGCCCACCTGAGGCCACCGGATGGGTCGCAGGTTGCGGATAACGAACTGCCTACCTGGTTTAGGTAGGTCAGCTGTGAATAAGCGGGCATCCCAAAAAATGTCAACACAGTTCACACAGACACTGAGGGAAAGTTCCGAAATAAACAGCCCCGGACAGCCAGCGGGTGTTCGCAAAGTAGCAACACTGACGATACGCTTGTGGTGCCTTGTACAAGTACAAGTAGCTCACACACTTTCCCTCCCCACACAACACCTACCCACATCCCACACACACACCTCAAACCGAGCCGGACTAAGGTGTCATTCGACCCGTGCCGAGAGTCAGTCTGGCTGGGGGCCCGGTATAAAAACTAGCCCAGTCGTGAACGGAGAGCTCAGGGAAATGGCAGCCCATGTTCTAATGATGCCTTACCCGGGCAACGTGGATCTTTGCCTGGGCTGACCGTTCCCCTTCTTTGCATCTCATGAATAATATGGAGCAGGAAAAAAAAACACACACAAACAAAAAAAAACGAATGGGACAGACACTACCCAAAAGTCTACAGGGATAAATCCCAAGCAGGTGAAGGCAGCGACCCAAAGGCCTGGCCAAACCTGTTCAACAGCACGAAAGACCTGCTCGGTTGAAAGCGAGGGTGCGAGCCCGTCGGGGCCCCACTCCAATCCTGGGGTGGGTGGCACAGCACCCCCCAATACCGACGCCTTGGAAAGGCAGCTAAGCAACATTGCGGCTGCCCGACCTTCTGGCAAAGTAGAGGGGGAGGTTGGGCCATCGACCAGCGCAGAAGCCAAACGCTTCACGTATGCCGAAAAGAGGAGTGCGAGCACATACTCCGTCCCCAATACGCGAGCACAGAAGCCAGCCCATCAGAGGACTGGTTGAAGAAGGTGAAGTCGAAAGTGTTTCCAAGCTTCAGCCTGGAACCTCACAGACCGCCCCAGCAACCGAAAAGGCAACGCTCGCAAGAGACGCCTGGACCAGCTGCAAAACGATCCAGGATACTGCCAAACGTGTCCTTCGCGCAGATTGCCAAGGAGAGGACGCTGATAGGCGTCGTAGACAAAGGCAGCGCGGATGGCAGAATCCCCAGGAGCCAGTGGAAGTGGGTGGAAGCGGCATTGGCCGACAAGGACCCCGGCCCACCTCCAGTCTGCAAAGACATGGGATGGTTCCAGGGTAACACGAAGATCATAGCCTGCGAAGACGAACGCTAGTGCAAGTTGGGGAAGTATACCCAGGGGCGAAACTAGTCGCAGTCGACTGGAGCGAAGTGCCCAGTAGACCGAGGGCGAGAATTTGGGTGCGGCCTCGATGAAAGAGCCAGAACGCATCCTGCGAAGGTTGCAGCGATACAACCCGAACCTTCCAACAGCAGATTGGAAGGTTGTTAAAGTTGAAGCGACACAGGGCCCCACTAACCAAGCCGTGGTCGTAATATACATGGAGTCGCTGGTCCCGATAAAGGCAGCTCAACTTCTGGTTCAGCTCCGTCACCATAAAGGTGTATAAGTCGGATGCAGCGGATGTCGACAACCCAGTCGAGCAGGATGTTGCCTTCGAGATCGAAGCACCCGACAACGAGCCGGATTTAGCCCACGAACGTGACTCTCTAGAGTCGGAGCTGATGCTCGAATTCGAGGCAATGTGCCGAAATGAGAGCTCCGGCGAGTCGGACGCCGACAATACAGTGGTGGAGATATGTAAGGATCCCTCTGAGGCTTATTCAAATAAATCTCCACCACTGTAAAGCAGCAACTGCTGCCCTCCTACTCCCCTTGGAATCGAGCGGAGGCGACTTAGTCCTAATCCAGGAGCCTTGGGTAGTTGGAGACAAGGTATGTGGATTAGCGAAGAAGGACTACAAGCTGATTGTAGCAGAAAAGGCGGGTAAAATTCGTACCTGCGATTTAGCTAGAAAGCACATAAACATCTTTCTGCTCCACAATTTTAGCGATGGGGACAACACAGCAGCTAGCCTAGAGCTGCAAGGGACACACCTCAGAGTGGTGTCGTTCTACATGGCTCACGACCACAGTGACCCTCCCAGCGACCTTGTCCGCAGGATTGCCAGCGACAGCGAGAGGTCAAACACAGGCCTACTGATAGGTTGCTACGCCAACGCTCACCATACCCAGTGGGGAAGCTTGGACATAAATGTAAGGGATGAGTCACTTTTTAGCTTCATCTTAAACTCTAATCAGGTCTTATGTAATCAGGGAAATTACCCTACCTTCATTATAAAGAACCGACAGGAGGTCATAGACCTTACCCTAGTGTCCCATAGCATACTGGGGTAATTAAGGGCTGGAGAGTCCTAGAAGAGCACTCTTTCTCCGACCATAGGTACATAGAGACGATAATATCTCTCGAGTGCCCAATAGCTAATAGTTATACCAACCCCAGGAAAGCCAACTGGGAAATATATTCCAAAACC
>NW_022996456.1:0-3306 GCF_900245975.1 Drosophila guanche | reverse complement strand
AAACAAAAAATCTCACAACAATCAACATTTTTGCATTTCAAAGCTTTACCCAGACGGTAGGCCAAAACCACACAGAGTTTGGATCCATTTTATAGCAGTATCAATCAACTTTTCATATAATCAAAGTTTTATGCAACCAGATCTAAGATCATTAAGTTATATGAAAAAACAAACCGCAACCTCTGAAAAAACCTTAAACTAAAAATTACTTCCATAATAAGTTCTTAAAAAACAAGTTCTGCCATAGAAAATAAACCCGACTTTTCCCGAGTGTTTAAAGTAAAAATTTCGAAAACAAAAAATCTCACAACAATCAAAATTTTTGCAGTTCAAAGCTTTTCCGAGACGGTAGGCCAAAACCACACAGAGTTTGGATCCATTTTATAGCAGAATCAATCAAATTTTCAGATAATCAAAGTTTTTAACAACCAAAATTAAGATACTTTAACTGAAAAAATCTCACAACAATCCACATTTTTGCATTTCAAAGCTTTTCCGAGACGGTAGGCCAAAACCACACAGAGTTTGGATCCATTTTATAGCAGTATCAATCAACTATTCAGATAATCAAAGTTTTCTACAACCAAAATTAAGATTCTTAAGATATGTGAAAAAACAAACCGCAACCTCTGAAAAAACCTTAAATTAAAAATTACAAAATTGCTAGTTCTTAAAAAACAAGTTCTGCCACAGAAAATAAAACCGACTTTTCCCGAGTTTTTAAAGTCAAAAATTTGTAAATTATACCTCACAAAAATCAACATATTTGCATTTCAAAGCTTTACCCAGACGGTAGGCTAAAACCACACAGAGTTTGGATCCATTTAATACTAAAATCAATCAACTTTTCAGATAATCAAAGTTTTTTGCAATCAGATCTAAGATACTTAAGATATGTGAAAAAACAAACCGCAACCTCTGAAAAAACCTTAAACTAAAAATTACAAAATTGATGGTTCTTAAAAAACAAGTTCTGCCATAGAAAATAAAGCCGACTTTTTCCGCGTTTTTAAAGTCAAAATTTCGAAAAAAAAAAATCTCACATCAATCCACATTTTTGCATTTCAAAGCTTTACCCAGACGTTAGGCCAAAACCACACAGAGTTTGGATCCATATTATAGCAGTATCAATCAACTTTTCAGATAATCAAAGTTTTGTACAACCAAAATTAAGATACTTAAGTTATTTGAGAAAACAAACCGCAACCTCTGAAAAAACCTTAAACTAAAAATTGCTTCCTTAATAAGTTCTTAAAAAACAAGTTCTGCGATAGAAAAGAAAACCGACTTTTCCCGAGTTTTTAAAGTAAAAATTTCGAAAACAAAAAATCTCACAACAATCAAGATTTTTGCATTTCAAAGCTTTACCCAGACGGTAGGCCAAAACCACACAGAGTTTGGATCCATTTTATAGCAGAATCAATCAACTTTTCAGATAATCAAAGTTTTTTACAACCAAAATTAAGATACTTAAGATATATGAAAAAACAAACCGCAACCTCTGAATAAACCTTAAACTAAAAGTTACTTCCTTAATAAGTTCTTAAAAAACAAGTTCTGCCATAGAAAATAAACCCGACTTTAGCCGAGTTTTTAAAGTAAAAATTTCGAAAACAAAAAATCTCACAACAATCAAGATTTTTGCATTTCAAAGCTTTTCCGAGACGGTAGGCCAAAACCACACAGAGTTTGGATCCATTCTATAGCAGTATCAATCAACTATTCAGATAATCAAAGTTTTTACAACCAAAATTAAGATACTTAAGATATGTGAAAAAACAAACCGCAACCTCTGAAAAAACATTAAACTAAAAATTTCAAAATTGCTTGTTTTTAAAAAACAAGTTCTGCCATAGAAAATAAATCCGACTTTTCCCGAGTTTTTAAAGTCAAAATTTCGAAAAAAAAAATCTCACAACAATCCACATTTTTGAATTTCAAAATCTTTTCCGAGACAGTAGGCCAAAACCACACAGAGTTTGGATCCATTTTATAGCAGAATCAATCAACTTTCCGATAATCAAAGTTCTTTACAACCAGATCTAAGATACTTAAGTTATGTGAAAAAACAAACCGGAACCTCTGAAAACCCCTTAAACTGAAAATTACTTCCTTAATAAGTTCTTAAAAAACAAGTTCTGCCATAGAAAATATACCCGACTTTTCCCGAGTTTTTAAAGTCAAAAATTCGAAAAAAAAATCTCACAACAATCCACACTTTTGCATTTCAAAGCTTTTCCGAGGCCAAAACCACACAGAGTTTGGATCCATTTTATAGCAGTATCAATCAACCATTCAGATAATCGAAGTTTTTTACAACCAAAATTAAGATACTTAAGATATGTGAAAAAACAAACCGCAACCTCTGAAAAAACCTTAAACTAAAAATTTCAAAATTGCTAGTTCTTAAAAAACAAGTTCTGCCATAGAAAATAAATCCGACTTTTCCCGAGTTTTTAAAGTCAAAATTTCGAAAAAAAAATCTCACAACAATCGACATTTTTGAATTTCAAAGCTTTTCCGAGACAGTAGGCCAAAACCACACAGTGTTTGGATCCATTTTATAGCAGTATCAATCAACTTTTCAGATAATCAAAGTTTTTTGCAACCAGATCTAAGATACTTAAGTTATGTGAAAAAACAAACCGCAAAGTCTGAAAAAACCTGAAACTAAAAGTTACTTCCTTAATAAATTCTTAAAAAACAAGTTCTGCCATAGAAAATAAACCCGACTTTTCCTAAGTTTTTAAAGTAAAAATTTCGAAAACAAAAAATCTCACAACAATCAACATTTTTGCATTTCAAAGCTTTACCCAGACGGTAGGCCAAAACCACACAGAGTTTGGATCCATTTTATAGCAGTATCAATCAACCATTCAGATAATCAAAGTTTTTTGCGACCAGATCTAAGATACTTAAGATATGTGAAAAAACAAACCGCAACCTCTGAAAAAACCTTCAACTAAAAATTTCAAAATTGCTAGTTCTTAAAAAACAAGTTCTGCCATAGAAAATAAATCCGACTTTTCCCGAGTTTTTAAAGTCAAAATTTCGAAAAAAAAAAAATCTCACAACAATCCACATTTTTGAATTTCAAAGCTATTCCGAGACGGTAGGCCAAAACCACACAGAGTTTGGATCCATTTTATAGCAGAATCAATCAACTTTTCAGATAATCAAAGTTTTTTACAACCAAAATTAAGATACTTAAACTGAAAGAATCTCACAACAATCCACATTTTTGCATTTCAAAGCTTTTCCGAGACGGTAGGCCAAAACCACAAAGAGTTTGGATCCATTTTATAG
>NW_022996455.1:0-3312 GCF_900245975.1 Drosophila guanche | reverse complement strand
CTTAAAAAAAAGTTCTGCCATAGAAAATAAACCCGACTTTTCTAATAATCAAAGTTTTTTGCAACCAGATCAAAAATACTTAAGTTATGAAAAAAAAAACAAACCGCAACCTCTAAAAATAACCTTAAACTAAAAATGACATCCTTAATAAGTTCCTAAAAAACAAGTTCTGCCATAGAAAATAAACCCGACATTTCCCGAGTTTTTAAAGTAAGAATATCGAAAAAAAATCTCACATCAATCAACATTTTTGCATTTCAAATCCTTACCCAGGCGGTAGGCCAACTCCACAAACAGTTTGGATCCATTTTCTAGCAGTATCAATCAACTTTTCAGATAATCAAAGTTTTTTACAACCAAAGTTAAGATAAACAAACCGCAACCTCTGAAAAAACCTTAAACTAAAAATTACATGATTAATAAGTTCCTAAAAAAACAAGTTCTGCCATAGAAAATAAACCCGACTTTTCCCGAGCTTTTAAAGTCAAAATTTCGAAAAAAAAATCT
This sequence comes from Drosophila guanche, assembly GCF_900245975.1. Taxonomy (NCBI): domain Eukaryota; kingdom Metazoa; phylum Arthropoda; class Insecta; order Diptera; family Drosophilidae; genus Drosophila; species Drosophila guanche. Next base: position 2,805 of record NW_022996455.1, on the reverse strand, counting down.
CACAACAATCAACAATTTTGCATAACAAAGCTTTACCCAGACGGTAGGCCAAAACCACACAGAGTTTGGATCCATTTTATAGCAGTATCAATCAACTTTTCAGATAATCAATGTTTTTTTACAACCGCAATTAAGATACTTAAGTTATGTGAAAAAACAAACAGCAACCTCTAAAAAAACCTTAAACTAAAAATTACATCATTAATAAGTTCCTTAAAAAACAAGTTCTGCCATAGAAAATAAAAGCGACTTTTCAAGTAATCAAAGTTTTTTACAACCAAAATTAAGATACTTAAGTTATGTGAAAAAACAAAAAACAACCTCTGAAAAAACCTGAAACTTAAAATTACTTCCTTAATAAATTCTTAAAAAACAAGTTCTGCCATAGAAAATAAACCCGACTTTTCCCGAGTTTTTAAAGTCAAAATTTGGAAGAAAAAAAAATCTCACAACAATCAACAATTCTGCATTACAAAGCTTTACCTAGACGGTAGGCCAAAACCACACAGAGTTTGGATCCATTTTATAGCGGAATCAATCAACTTTTCAGATAATCAAAGTTTTTTGCAACCAGATTTAAGATACTTAAGTTATGAAAAAAAAACAAACCGCAACCTCTGAAAAAACCTTAAACTAAAAATTAAAAAATTGCTAGTTCTTAAAAAACAAGATCTGCCATAGAAAATAAAAGCGACTTTTCAAGTAATCAAAGTTTTTTACAACCAAAATTAAGATACTTAAGTTATGTGAAAAAACAAACCGCAACCTCTGAAAAAACCTTAAACTTAAAATTACTTCCTTAATAAATTCTTAAAAAACAAGTTCTGCCATAGAAAATAAACCCGACTTTTCCCGAGTTTTTAAAGTCAAAATTTGGAAAAAAAAAATCTCACAACAATCAACAATTCTGCATTAAAAAGCTTTACCTGTACGGTAGGCCAAAACCACACAGAGTTTGGATCCATTTTATAGCAGAATCAATCAACTTTTCAGATAATCAAAGTTTTTTGCCACCAGATTTAAGATACTTAAGTTATGAAAAAAAAACAAACCGAAACCTCTAAAAAAAACTTTAAACTAAAAATTACTTCCTTAATAAGTTCTTAAAAAAAAGGTTCTGCCATAGAAAATAAACCCGACTTTTCTCGAGTTTTTAAAGTAAAAATTTCGAAAACAAAAAATCTCACAACAATAAGCATTTTTGCATTGCAAAGCTTAACCGCGACGGTAGGCCAAAACCACACAGAGTTTGGATCCATTTTATAGCAGTATCAATAAACTTTTCAGATAATCAAAGTTTTTTTACAACCACAATTAAGATACTTAAGTTATGTGAAAAAACAAACAGCAACCTCTGAAAAAACCTTAAACTAAAAATGACATCCTTAATAAGTTCCTAAAAAACAAGTTCTGTCATAGAAAATAAACCCGACTTTTCCCGAATTTTTAAAGTAAGAATATCGAAAAAAAAATTTCACATCAATCAAAATTTTTGCATTTCAAATCCTTACCCAGGCGGTAGGCCAACTCCACAAACAGTTTGGATACATTTTATAGCAGTATCAAAATTTTTTACAACCACAATTAAGATACTTAAGTTATGTGAAAAAACAAACCGCAACCTCTGAAAAAACCTTAAACTAAAAATTACAAAATTGCTAGTTCTTAAAAAACAAGATCTGCCATAGAAAAGAAAAGCGACTTTTCCCGAGTTTTTAAAGTCAAAATTTCTAGAAAAAAAAAATCTCACAAAAATCAACATTTTTGCATTTCAAAGCTTTTCCGAGACGGTAGGCCAAAACCACAAAAAGTTTGGATCCATTTAATAGCAGTATCAATATACTTTTCAGATAATCAAAGTTTTTTACAAGCACAATTAAGATACTTAAGTTAAGTGAAAAAACGAACCGCAACCTCTGAAAAAACCTTAAACTAAAAATGACATCCTTAATAAGTTCCTAAAAAACAAGTTCTGCCAAAGAAAATAAACCCGACATTTCCCGAGTTTTTAAAGTAAGAAGATCGAAAAAAAAATCTCACAACAATCATTATTTTTGCATTTCAAAGCTTTTTCGAGACGGTAGGCCAAAACCACACAGAGTTTGGATCCACTTTATAGCAGTATCAATCAACTTTTCAGATAATCAAAGTTTTTTACAACCAAAATTAAGATACTTAAGTTATGTAAAAAAACAAACCACAACCTCTGAAAAAACCTTAAACTAAAAATTACAAAATTACTAGTTCTTAAAAAACAAGATCTGCCATAGAAAATAAAACCGACTTTTCCCGAGTTTTTAAAGTCAAAATTTCTAGAAAAAAAAATCTCACAAAAATCAACATTTTTGCATTTCAAAGCTTTTCCGAGACGGTAGGCCAAAACCACAAAAAGTTTGGATCCATTTAATAGCAGTATCAATATACTTTTCAGATAATCAAAGTTTTTTACAAGCACAATTAAGATACTTAAGTTATGTGAAAAAACGAACCGCAACCTCTGAAAAAACCTTAAACTAAAAATGACATCCTTAATAAGTTCCTAAAAAACAAGTTCGGCCAAAGAAAATAAACCCGACATTTCCCGAGTTTTTAAAGTAAGAAGATCGAAAAAAAATCTCACATCAATCAACATTTTTGCATTTCAAATCCTTACCCAGGCGGTAGGCCAACTCCACAAACAGTTTGGATCCATTTTATAGCAGTATCAATCAACTTTTCAGATAATCAAAGTTTTTTACAACCAAAATTAAGATACTTAAGTTATGTGAAAAAACAAACAGCAACCTCTGAAAAAACCTTAAACTA
>NW_022996454.1:0-3320 GCF_900245975.1 Drosophila guanche | reverse complement strand
TATATGTTCTACTACTATGTTACTTGCAATATATATCTAGAGCTTGATTCCGAGTAAAGCCGATGCACTCCAGGAAATTCCAAGGCTGCCTTCAGACCTTCAGACGTTATGAAGCACGCATTGCGTGTGTACATTTTCTCCGTTATCAAATAAGTTTTAAGCTCAACCTGCCCATCGATCAGCTTGTAGACGCCTCGATCACAGGTTACCATAACCCCTGGGGGAAGAGCTGTGCGCTTTAAGTATGCATCGCAGTCCTCAAAGAGCCCGATTTGATCCACATACATACCGCAACAGTCTGGGCTGCTGCTCATCCCTCCATCCGTGTCGGCTGAAAGTAGTATAGTGATAGGCATATGCAATTGGATCAATTTGAAACTACTTTAATGTACGACATTACCATCGCAGCGACGGCAGCGGAAAACTGGGTGGATCGACCAGGATCTGCTATTCTCTGCCTCCTTCAAGTCGGTCACTCCATTCACAATAACCGCAAAGAACAACGCAGAAAGGGACTGGCCGTTGGCGCATTTACCTAAAGTTATGTATGTACGTCTGGATTAGTGACGGAGCTGCTGTTTCGCGGAGTCTGCTTACGTAGAGTCAAAACGTTGTCCAGAATTATTTATGTCTCTGATTAAATATTTATCGAACTTTCCTTTTCAGAATGTCTCGTTGATTCTGCAGCAATCAGTCAGGTCAGGGATTGGCCATCTATAGATTTCAAGTGAGGGACAAAGGATTTTTGGGCGGGCACTCACAGATCCCAGGCGATGTCCTCGCCATGGCTGAGAATCTCTGCAAATACCTGCTGCACTTCTCGGGCCGTGAGATTCGGTGGTTGAGCCATATTGTTGAATATTTTACATTTTAATGCACTTTAGAATCGCCCAGCGATATTTGTATGTATCGATATATCGATATATGAACAGCAATATATTTTCGAACAGTACCTACACCTTTTACGCCCATTCTTTTACGTGTTCAAACCAGATCTGTGCGGACGCGAGCCGCGCAAGAATATTGATCGAGGTAAAATTGCACTTTAAACATAAATTCGATCACAGGATTAGCTTACTTCTTTTATATTTTTCTATCTCTAAGCTTTCGTAATTTGGCGTAAGAAACACAAGGAACCGATGGAACCCAAGCGCGAACGGAAGCGGCTGTACCGCGGCTTGGGCAATCATGAGCTCAATCTGTCCTCCTTGTCCTCGTCGCCGGCGTCGGTAGCTAGGCAGGACAGTGCCATAACCATCACAAGTTCATCACAGTCCAGTGGGACCACCCAAATGGTCGTCTCGCCCGACGATCCCCGCCCGACCCCCAGTGACGTGGCGGCAGATGTACGGAATTGGGTGTATTTACCTAGTTATTATCACTCTGATGATTTTACAAGCTCTGATATGAGCCTTAACGCAGTGAACGGTACTCGGCTGCCTAACATACAGCCAATACCCAGGCGTCGAGAGACGGTAATCCTAAATAAGAAAGCCATGGATATATATCTGGCAGGGACTACAGGCGGGTAATAATAATAATAATATAAGCCCACTAATAATTATGTAATTAGATTTCAACATCTAAATAAAAACATATCTATATTCTAGAACTTTCAAATTCTGCTTATCAGACTAAATCGGAGCACCCAGACACTGTGTGGGAGAGAGAGTGCAATATGTTTACGAGTTCGTGTGTGTGGTTGCTGGGCCCGAAAGAAAAGGAGAAATAGACAGAAGAAACAAGGAAAGGCAACGCGGAATGGAAAAATAACACTGCTCGACAAAATCAAACATTTTTTTTCAGCTTCGAAGCAAACCAACTTGTTTGAAGAATTTTTAAATGGGTATTGTTTCGTAACGGTAGCTCTTTATTTTAGAGGTGGCGCTTCTATTTTTATCATAACTGGATCGAAGCGGAAAAATCTTGTCGAGTAGTGTAATTATTAGTACTCATTAAATGGCTGCGAAAGTCATTGCGCATTGCCCCTTTTGGTAAATATACATACATCCTCATGTATGTACTGAACTTCCAGTTCTTTCTCCCTTTTGTTGTTTTCTTTGCTTATTATTTTATTAGGGATGGGCGGCACTGAAATGGAAGTATCGCTTCACATTTATACAGAAATTAAATCCAATCAAAGCACTGTTTGAATACGCATAATATTCTAATTAAAATTGTTCACTCGCGGGGTAAAAAGCAATAGTATTTTAGCATAATTTAACGGCATAAAAATAGACAATTATATCTGATGCTACCTGTTGATGGCTATCGATATTTTATAAGTATTTTATAAGTTTATGAAAGATACCATTGAAACTGTGAGCCATTTCGAACTATGATTTAACTAATATGTACTAAATAACATGAATGAAACTGTAGATGAAGAGATCTTCATTGCAAACATCTGAGCCTCGACCGTATCAACGACGTTGCGCACCACTCTCCCACACCTACACGATAGCTTGATCCAGTACGCAGCGGCTTGTGCCGGCTTCTTTATATACAGGATGTTTCTGTCTGGAACGAATTGAATATCTCACTCCACATGAAGCGTGTGACAAATTTCTACACTAAGTCCTACCTATTGTGAACACATATCAATTGCCGACAAAGGTCAAAAAGCGCCTGAGGCTGCTGGATCTGCATCCGTGCTTTCGTCGCATCGAGCCAGGGCTATCAGTACGTGCCCAATGCCGAGCTCTCCACGTGCTTCGTGCTGAAGGCGAATCGGGACTTTCGCCTGGCCAGCGCTTTACCAACGGTAAATAGAGGGCCCAAGGCACAACTATTACAACAAATTCTAATTGTATTCACATTCACTCCACTCCTAGTCTAACGACTCTGCGCAAGCCTCCCACTCCCACAGCCACGAGTAATTGCTGCGACGTTAATTCGTCTTTGAGTCACAACCGATGATTAAGTTCTAGAGGGGACTCTGACGGTCGGACAAGAGCCGGTACCAGAAGTTACTGTACCTCAATAGTTAACCTGTCGCCGTGCTAAACCGGCAGATCCATAGCCGCTTGCGGCAGGTAAAGCAATCCTTTGAAGACACCGCCAGAGTGTGAATATACATAACGTGGTCTACGACATGGATATCTTTGTCAATCTAAGAACAAAATGATGCAAGGCAATTAACAGAAACTATCACTAATAGACAGATTAGACATTTAGGATTTTTGTTGTCTTTGCAAGTAGAACGATTGACGAGACCTAAATTATATTAGACATAATATATAATTGTACATTATAAATTATAAATTCGAAAATGTCTCATCAATAAGTGCTTGAGGGTGAATGAGAACTGGAAGCCAAGT
>NW_022996453.1:1850-3329 GCF_900245975.1 Drosophila guanche | reverse complement strand
AATCAATCAAATCTGGAATTTTTCGACTATCAGTTGGCCAGTATGTGGGCACACCAGTTGACAAAGTCGTTATGTTATTGTTTCGTATGCATTTGTATAACTCCGATCCCTTCGGGTTAGTTAATCTGGATTCCCACCATGGATGTTTGGCATTGAAGTCGCCTTCCACGATAAACTTTGTTCCCAGTCCTTGGAAAAAATTTTTAAAATCGAGTTCTTTTATTGTGAATCTTGGTGGGAGATAAATCGCTGTTATTGATACATCTGCGTGCATACATTTTACCTGAATTGTGGCAGCTTGCATAGCGTTTTCCCTAGTACTGTCCATGATTTGAAATTTAAGGCCCTGCTTGACAAGAATTGCAGCACCTCCATGAGCTCTATCTGATGTATCCAGTAACTTGAAAAAAGATTTGCTAGTGAAGTGTGTTTCTGAAATAAGCATGACGTCAATGGCATTCGTTTTTAAAAATAAAGCTATTTCATTTACATGGTTGGAAAGCCCATTGCCATTCCATATTCCTAAGTTTAGATTTATTTGCATAGATTATTGACAAGTATCATTATAATGTTAAGTAAATTATTGGTAAGTTGAGATTGTTTTTCTAGAAGCTGTTCTATTCTTTCTAGAGACTTGTTCGAGTTACTATTTCCTGCTAATCTTTGGGTTGTTGGGTCGAATTATTAAACGGAGCAAATGATTGATATGTACCATGGTCATTTTTATTATTGTCATCTTTGGTGTTTCTCTGGTGGTTGCGTCCGCTTACTATTTTTTTTTATATAAGATCCTGATAGACTTTACACCCTTTGTAACTAGCAGCATGATCTTCGTTGCAGTTGGCACATTTTGCTGGTTGCTCTTTATCTTTTGGGCAAACGTTGCTGGGATGGTTAAGAGAGCATTTCACACATCTGTGAGTTTTGGCACAATATGACTTTGTGTGTCCAAATTCCTGGCAACGATAACACTGAACGATTTCTTTGGTTTTACGGGGTGGTTCTATATTAACAACTGCGTTACCAATGAGTTTAACTTTGTATATATCTAAGTTCTTATTGTTGGGCTCAATGTCTAAGTAGAACAAATTCAATGGCTCTTTGGTTACACGACTTTTAATATTACTAATGTTTCTAACTGCGTGACCTTTGGACTCCACAGCTTGTTTGATTAAGTCGATATCCGTTGAGAAGTGCAAATTCTTAATAACAACTCTGAATGCCCTCTCATGTTTAAGTTGGTATGTGTGAAATTTGACAGAATCTTTTGTAAGAGTTTAAACAAGTTTCCTGTATTCTTCAATAGACTTAACCATAACTCTCACATGACCATCGCGTTGTACTTTATAAAAGAAAAGCTCTTTTTTAATTGTAGTCTCGAGGTAAACTAGCATTCCTTTTATATCACTGACTTCAGATAAGAATATAGGTGGCGGCTTGGCAGATTCAGTTAAGTTATCTTCAGTTATCATGTCCAGT
>NW_022996453.1:0-1840 GCF_900245975.1 Drosophila guanche | reverse complement strand
TCGCTTAGGAGGGCATATTGATTGGAGCTGGTTCTGGGTGCTAAGTCCAGAGCGATTTTTTTCTTTAGTAGAATAGGAGAGACTTGGTTTTGTCTCTTGACTGCCTTTGACTTCAATTTTACTCTCTGCCAGTTCCAAACCGTTGTGTCGTCTTCGTCGTCGTTCATGATAACAACAACACTTTGTTATTGCTTATCAGCAACCACTGTTTGGTTCGCTTTTGTTTTGTAAATCAAATAACTGTTAATAGTAGATTTGGCGCCAGCTCAGCTTCCGCGTTAATTTTTAGACACGTCTTAACTCGGGGAGTGTTTGATCGCGACTGTGCTATAAAGTGGATCGAAACTCTGTGTGGTTTTGGCCTACCGTCTGGGTAAAGATTTGAAATGCAAAAATGTTGTTTGTTGTGAGATTTTTATTGTCGAAATTTTTACTTTAAAAACTCGGGGAAGGTCGGGTTTATTTTATATAGCAGAACTTGTTTTTTAGGAACTTATCAAAGATGTAATTTTTAGTTTTAGGTTTTTCAGAGGTTGCGGTTTGTTTTTTCACAAAACTTTAGTATATTAGATCTGGTTGCAAAAAACTTTGATTATATAAAAAGTTGATTGATATTGCTGTAAAATAGATCCAAACTGTGTGTGGTTTTGGCCTACCGTCTGGGTAAAGCTTTGAATTGAAAAATGTTGATTGTTGTGAGATTTTTATTGTCGAAATTTTGATTTTAAAAACTCGGGAACAGTCGGGTTTATTGTCTATGGCAGAACTTGTTTTTTAGGAACTAATTAAGTATGTAATTTTTTGTATAAGGTTTTTTCAGAGGTTGCGGTTTGTTTTTTCACATAACTTTAGTATCTTAGATCTGGTTGTAAAAAACTTTGATTATCTGAAAAGTTGATTGATACTGCTATAAAATGGATCCAAACTCTGTGTGGTTTTGGCCTACCGTCTGGGTAAAGCTTTCAAATGCAAAAATAATGATTGTTGTGAGTTTTTTTGTTTTAGAAATTTTTACTTTAAAAACTCGGGAAAAGTCGGGTTTATTTTCTATGGCAGAACTTGTTTTTTAAGAACTTATTAAGGAAGTAATTTTTAAATTAAGGGTTTTTCACAGGTTGCGGTTTGTTTTTTCACATAACTTAAGTATCTTAATTCTGGTTGTAAAAAAATTTGATTATCTGAAAAGTTGATTGATTCTGCTATAAAATGAATCCAACTGTTTGTGGCTTTATCCTACCGTCTCGTAAAAGCTTTGAAATGCAAAAATGTTGATTTTTGTGAGATTTTTTTTTTTAATCAGTTTTTTCAGAGGTTGCGGTTTGTTTTTTCACATATCTTAAGTATCCTAATTTTGGTTGTAAAAAACTTTGATTATCTGAAAAGTTGATTGATACTGCTACAAAATGGATCCAAATTCTGTGTGGTTTTGGCCTACCGTCTGGGCAAATCTTTGAAATGCAAAAATGTTTTTATTTTGTGAGGTATTTTGTACGAATTTTTGACTTTAAAAACTCGGGAAAAGTCGGGTTTAATTTCTGTGGCAGAACTTGTTTGTTAAGAACTTATTAAGGAAGTAATTTTTAGTTTAAGGTTTTTTCAGAGGTTGCGGTTTGTTTTTTTTACATAACTTAAGTATCTTATATCTGATTGCAAAAAACTTTGATTATCTGAAAAGTTGATTGATTCTGCTATAAAATGGATCCAAACTCTGTGTGGTTTTGGGTAAAGCTTTGAAATGCAAAAATGTTGATTTTTGTGAGGTATTTTTTACGAATTTTTGACTTTAAAAACTCGGGAAAAGTCGGGTTTATTTTCTATGCCAGAACTTGTTTTTTAAGAA
>NW_022996452.1:0-3338 GCF_900245975.1 Drosophila guanche | reverse complement strand
TTCGTTCGTTCTCTTTTGTAGTGACCAGACGTGTTTTTGTTTTGCGCTCCGTATTTTCCTTTATATTTTGAATAAACACCGGGTTTTATTTCGAAATAATTCTTCTATAATTATTGAATAGCTTGCCGCTTTTCTTAACTATCTTAATACGCGAGTGCATGCCTATTACTTTGTTTAAAATTAAAATCGTATTAATTTGTGCGTCGGTTAGTTGTGTGTTTGTGCTTTTTCTTGTTGTAAGTACGCCCTCACTATTAACCGCTCTCTCTTGTAGTTGCGCTTCTGTCTTTCACTCTATAGCTCGAGTAACTGTTCTCCCTCTCTCGCTCTCAATACTTTCTGTGCAGTGGCGTGCGCTCACTGTTTTAGCTGCCGCTGCGCTTGTTCTTCTCTCCTCTCTGCGCTCATCTGTTTTCGATCCCGCTTTAAACTTTTCTTTAAGCAATTGGTCGGCACACTGGTCCCATTGCTATTTGTTTTGTGAAACTAATTTTTATTTATTTTATTTATTTATATATTCAAAATAAATAATAAAATAATGGAATACTTGGTTGTGTGCTCCGCTAAGGCTTGCAAAAAGCAGATCACCCACGACCAGCCGATCATCCCTTGCTGGCTCTGCGATAACGTAGTGCACGCAAAATGTATTGGGTTCTCAGGCCTCGTGGGTGACGCAATTTCGAAGCGTAATGGTCTGCATTACAGTTGCGAGGCATGTCGGTCTATCGAGAATGACATGGTCACGTTTATGAGGCAGACGCGAAAGGGCTTTAAGGAGATGACGGTGGGCTTGTGGCAAGTGCCTGTCCCTCGACCGACAGTGCAGCAGCTAATTTCGTTCGCCACTCCAAGGGCAACAACAACTGCTGGTAATCATGTTGCGGCTACCGAATCGATCATCTCGGAGAACAGCAGAACATGTTGAGTTCCGTTCCGGATATTGCAGTCACAGGTACCAGATCTGTGGTGCCAAAACCTCTGTTGGGAGTCCCACCAAAAAGGCAAGTTTTTGTCTCTCGGCTTGCCCCTGACCACACATCTAATGATGTAACTGCTTTTATACATAAGCCGATGCCTTAAAGGTGGAGAAGCTTAATTTCTCTTATGCCAGGGAGATATCCTCTTTCAAGATTAGAGACCATTTGCTTTTCCAAATTTTGGCCAGAGCACCTGGTTGTGAAAGAGTTTAAGGCTAAGAAGAAAAATAGGCCCCCCATAACCCCCCTTCCTCCTCTGCTCCATCCACCTCTTCCCACTGCAATTCCTTGCAGCCAAAAAACGAACATCCCTCTTTGTAGCCTATTAAAATGCTCGCGGCTTACGTGGTAAGCTGAGCACTCTTTTTATGGATAGTTGCACATTTTCATCCCATGTTATTGTGTTTACCAAAACCTGGTTAAAGCCGGACATTTTTAGTTCCGAAGTTTTGGCAGATCGGTACACAATTTATAGGAATGATCGTTCGTCTCGACGTGTAGGAGGGGTTCTGATTGCAGTAAACTCTTACTTTACGTCGTAACTTTTCATAGTCCAGGTCTCACAAGACCTGGCCAAGACCTGGTCCCTCTCCTTCTGAACGCATTTGTTGCTAAATAACTTAAAAAGGGATTTTGATTGGTCAGCTCTGTACTCGTGCACTGACGTCATTGAAGGCACAAACATTTTTTACAATGTACTTGACACAATTTTTGACACGTGTGTCCCACTTTCATGTCCGACTAGATCTGCGAAACCTCCTTGGTTCACCAAAGAGTTATCCAGTCTAAAGAACCTAAAATCAAGACTATTTAAAAAATCTCAAGAAGTTGGTTCTCCCTCTTCTCTTTCTAATTACTTAATAGCTCGGTCAAATTTCACTGTTTTTAATTCTCAATGCTATATGAACTACCTCCTTCGATGCAGGATACGTTTTTCACAGGACCCTAAACAGTTTTACAGCTTTGTAAACAGTAAGCGTAGAACGACCGCACATCCATCCTCGCTATCATTTTTGAATATGTCGGCAAACAATGATCAGGCAATCGCCGATCTTTTTGCACAATTTTTTCAAACCACCTATTCCCAGGAAAGCTACCCAGGTCATATGTATCCATATAGTTTACCAAGGTCGAATGGCATTTTCTGCCCTTTGTTAAATGAAGGCTCCTTACTTCATGAACTTCAATTAGTTAAGCCGGTATTCTCACCGGGCCCTGACGGAGTTCCCGGCTGTATACTCAGGTACTGTGCCGAGTCTCTCTGCGGACCTTTGCTTAAACTATTCACTCTATCTATCCATTCTTCTAGCTTTCCCCCCATCTGGAAGGAATCCTTTATAATTCCTCTCCATAAGAAAGGTAGCAAGTCTGACGCTAAAAACTATAGAGGTATATCTAAGTTATCCGCTATTCCTAAAATGTTCGAGAAACTTTTAACTCCGCACTTGCAGCATCTCTGCAAATCACTTATATCTCCAGCTCAGCACGGATTTATACGGCGACGATCAACAACCACTAATCTTTTAGAGTTCACCTCCTTTGTAATTAAAGGCTTCCAAAGTAACTTGCAGACGGATGTTATTTACACTGACTTCAGTAAGGCATTCGATTCCGTAAACCATTCTCTTCTTGCACAAAAGCTCAACCTTCTAGGGTTTCCGCCCAATCTGTTGAGATGGATTTCTAGCTACCTGTGTTCTAGGTCTCAAAGGCTCCTTTTCAAAAACTCCGTATCTTTACCTGTTATGGTTAATTCTGGAGTACCACAGGGTAGCCATTTAGGCCCCTTACTTTTCACACTCTTTATTAATGACCTGCCTTCTGTATTAACAAATTCTCGAGTACTTATGTATGTGGATGATGTTAAACTCTGTGTCCAGTATAAGGACATTTCATTTCACTCTCGTTTGCAATCTGATCTCAATAGCTTTCAGTCATGGTGCTGTGCAAATATGTTACAACTTAATGCCTCGAAGTGCAATGTTATGACTTTTTGTCGCTCCAGCCCCATCCTGGCTCCTTACACCCTCTGCGGTAGTTCTCTTGAGAGAATTACATTGGTTGATGATCTAGGTGTTAAACTAGACCCAAAGTTAAAGTTTTCTGAACACATTTCTACCATGGTAAATAAAGCCATGGGTGTGCTTGGGTTTATAAAGAGGTGGTCAAAGGAATTTGAGGACCCCTATATAACGAAGACTCTCTATATCTCGCTTGTTCGTCCGATTTTAGAATACGGCTCATGTGTATGGTGCCCTCAGTACAACATACATCAGGACCGTATTGAATCAGTACAGAAAAACTTTTTATTATTTGCCCTACGGGGCCTCAACTAGGATGCAACTGTGAGACTGCCATCCT
>NW_022996451.1:0-3341 GCF_900245975.1 Drosophila guanche | reverse complement strand
AAGTGAAAATTTCGAAAAAAAATTCACAACAATCCACATTTTTGCATTTCAAAGCTTTTCCGAAACGATAGGCCAAAACCACACAGAGTTTGGATCCATTTTATAGCAGTATCAATCAACTTTTCAGATAATCAAAGTTTTTTACAACCAAAATTAAGATACTTAAGTTATGTGAAAGAACAAACCGCAACCTCTGAAAAAACCTTAAACTTAAAACTACTTCCTTAATAAGTTATTAAAAAACAAGTTCTGCCATAGAAAAAAAACCCGAGTTTTTTAAGTCAAAATTGCGTACAAAATACCTCACAAAAATCAACATTTTTGCATTTCAAAGCTTTACCCAGACGGTAGGCCAAAACCACACAGACGTTTGATCCATTTTATAGCAGAATCAATCAACTTTTCTGAGAATCAAAGTGTTTTGCAACCAGATCTTCAGATCTCTGAAAAAAACCTTAAACTAAAAATTACAAAATTGCTAGTTCCTAAAAAACAAGTTCTGCCATAGGAAATAAACCCGACTTTTCCCGAGTTCTTAAAGTCAAAATATGGGAAAAAAAAAATCTCACAATAATCAACATTTTTGCATTTTGAAGCTTTACCCAGACGGTAGGCCAAAACCACAAAGAGTTTGGATCCATTTTATAGCAGAATCAATCAACTTTTCTGATAATCAAAGTTTTTTGCAACCAGATCTTAGATACTTAAGTTATGTGAAAAAACAAACCGCAACCTCTGAAAAAAACCTTAAACTAAAAATTACAAACATGTTAGTTCTTAAAAAACAAGTTCTGGCATAGAAAATAAAACCGACTTCTCCCGAGTTTTTAAAGTGAAAATTTCGAAGAAAAATTCACAACAATCCACATTTTTGCATTTCAAAGCTTTTCCGAAACGGTAGGCCAATACCACACAGAGTTTGGATCCATTTTATAGCAGTATCAATCAACTTTTCAGATAATCAAAGTTTTTTGCAACCAGATCTAAGATACTTAAGTTATGTAAAAAAACAAACCGCAACTTCTGAAAAAACCTTAAACTAAAAATTACAAAATTGCTAGTTCTTAAAAAACAAGTTCTGGGATAGAAAATAAAACCGACTTCTCCCGAGTTTTTAAAGTAAAAATTTCGAAAAAAAAATCTTACAACAATCCACACATTTGCACTTCAAAGCTTTTCAGAGAACTTAGGCCAATTTCACACAGAGTTTGGATCCATTTTATAGCAGTATCAATCAACTTTTCAGATAATCAAAGTTTTTTGCAACCAGATCTAAGATACTTAAGTTATGTAAAAAAACAAACCGCAACCTCTGAAAAAACCTTTAACTAAAAATTATAACCTTAATAAGTTCCTAAAAGACAAGTTCTGCCATAGAAAATAAACCCGACTTTTCCCGAGTTTTTAAAGTAAAAATATGGAAAAAAAATCTCACATCAATCAACATTTTTGCATTTCAAAGCTTTACCCAGACGGTAGGCCAAAACCACACAGAGGTTGGATCCATTTTATAGCAGTATCATTCAACTTTTCAGATAATCAAAGTTTTCTACAACCAAAATTAAGATACTTAAGTTATGTGAAAAAACAAAGCGCAAACTCTGAAAAAACCTTAATCTTAAAATTACTTGCTTACCTAGTTCTTAAAAAACAAGTTCTGCCATAGAAAATAAACCCGAGTTTTTAAAGTCAAAATTTCGTACAATATACCTCACAAAAATCAACATTTTTGCATTTCAAAGCTTTACCCAGACGGTAGGCCAAAACCACACAGAGTTTGGATCCATTTTATAGCAGAATCAATCAACTTTTCTGATAGTCAAAGTTTTGTTGCAACCAGATCTTAGATACTTAAGTTATGTGAAAAAACAAACCGCAACCTCTGAAAAAACCTTAAACTAAAAATTACAAAATTGCTAGTTCTTAAAAAACAAGTTCTGGCATAGAAAATAAACCCGAGTTTTTAAAGTGAAAATTTGAAAAAACATTCACAACAATCCACATTTTTGCATTTCAAAGCTTTTCCGAAACGGTAGGCCAAAACCACACAGAGTTTGGATCCATTTTATAGCAGTATCAATCAACTTTTCAGATAATCAAAGTTTTTTGCAACCAGATCTAAGATACTTAAGGTTTGTAAAAAAACAAACCGCATCCTCTGAAAAAACCTTAAACTAAAAATTACATCCTTAATAAGTTCCTAAAAAACAAGTTCTGCCATATAAAATAAACCCGACTTTTCCCGAATTTTTAAAGTAAAAATATCGAAAAAAAAAATCTCGCATCAATCAACATTTTTGCATTTCAAAGCTTTACCCAGACGGTAGGCCAAAACAACAAACAGTTTGGATCCATTTTATAGCAGTATCAATCAACTTTTCGGAAAATCAAAGTTTTTTACAACCAAAATTAAGATACTTAAGTTATGTGAAAAAACAAACCGCAACCTCTGAAAAAACCTTAAACCTAAAATAACTTCCTTAATAAGTTCTTAAAAAACAAGTTCTGCCATAGAAAATAAACCCGAGTTTTCAAAGTCAAAATTTCGTATAAAATACATCACAAAAATCAACATTTTTGCTTTTCAATGCTTTACTTAGACGGTAGGTCAAAACCACAAAGAGTTTGGATCCAGTTTAAGACAGAATCAATCAACTTTTCAGATAATCAAAGTTTTTTGCAACCAGATCTAAGATACTTAAGTTATGTAAAAAAACAAACCGCAACCTCTGAAAAAACCTTAAACTTAAAGCTACTTCCTTAATAAGTTCTTAAAAAACAAGTTCTGCCATAGAAAAAAACCCGAGTTTTTAAAGTCAAAATTTCGTACAAAATACCTCACAAAAATCAACATTTTTGTATTTCAAAGTTTTACCCAGACGGTAGGCCAAAACCACACAGAGTTTCGATTCATTTTATAGCAGAATCAATCAACTTTTCTGATAATCAAAGTGTTTTGCAATCAGATCTTAGATACTTAAGTTATGTGAAAAAACAAACCGCAACCTCTGAAAAAACCTCAATCTAAAAATTACAAAATTGCTAGTTCCTAAAAAACAAGTTCTGCCATAGAAAATAAACCCGACTTTTCCCGAGTTTTTAAAGTCAAAATTTCGAGAAAAAAAAATCGTACAACAATTCCCATTTTTGCATTTCAAAGCTTTTCCGAGACGGTAGGCCAAAACCACACAGAGTTTGGATCCATTTTATAGCAGTATCAATCAATTTTTCAGATAATCAAAGTTTTTTGCAACCAGATCTTAGATACTTAAGTTATGTGAAAAAAACAAACCGCAACCTCTGAAAAAACATAAAACAAAAAATTACAAAATTGTTAGTTC
>NW_022996450.1:0-3348 GCF_900245975.1 Drosophila guanche | reverse complement strand
GCCTACCGTCTGGATAAAGCTTTAAAATGCAAAAATGTTCATTTTTGTGAGGTATTTTGTACGAAATTTTGACTTTAAAAACTCGGGTTTTTTTTTCTATGGCAGAACTTGTTTTTTAAGAACTTATTAAGAAAGTAATTTTAAGTTTAAGGTTTTTTCAGAGGATGCGGTTTGTTTTTTTACATAACTTAAGTATCTTAATTTTGGTTGTAAGAAACTTTGATTATCTGAAAAGTTGATTGATACTGCTATAAAATGGATCCAAACTGTGTGGTATTGGCCTACCGTCTGGGTAAAGCTTTGAAATGCAAAAATGTTGATTGATGTGAGCTTTTTTTTTCGATATTTTTACTTTAAAAACTCAGGAAAAGTCGGGTTTATTTTCTATGGCAGAACTTGTTTTTTAGGAACTTATTAAGGATGTAATTTTTAGTTTAAGGTTTTTACAGAGGTTGTGGTTTGTTTTTTCACATAACTTAAGTATCTTAATTTTGGTTGTAAGAAACTTTGATTATCTGAAAAGTTGATTGATACTCCTTTAAAATGGATCCAAACTGTGTGGTATTGGCCTACCGTCTGGGTAAAGCTTTGAAATGCAAAAATGTTGATTGATGTGAGATTTTTTTTTCGATATTTTTACTTTAAAAACTCAGGAAAAGTCGGGTTTATTTTCTATGGCAAAACTTGTTTTTTAGGAACTTATTAAGGAAGTAATTTTAAGTTTAAGGTTTTTTCAGATGTTGCGGTTGGGTTTTCACATAACTTAAGTATCTTAATTTTGGTTGTAAAAAACTTTGATTATCTGAAAAGTTGATTGATACTGCTATAAAATGGATCCAAACTCTGTGTGGTTTTGGCCTACCGTCTGGGTTAAGCTTTAAAATGCAAAAATGGTCATTTTTGTGAGGTATTTTGTACGAAATTTTGACTTTATAAACTTGGGTTTTTTTTTCTATGGCAGAACTTGTTTTTAAGAACTTATTAAGAAAGTAATTTTTAGTTTCAGGTTTTTTCAGAGGNTGCAAAAATGTTGATTGATGTGAGATTTTTTTTTCGATATTTTTACTTTAAAAACTCAGGAAAAGTCGGGTTTATTTTCTATGGCAAAACTTGTTTTTTAGGAACTTATTAAGGAAGTAATTTTAAGTTTAAGGTTTTTTCAGATGTTGCGGTTGGGTTTTCACATAACTTAAGTATCTTAATTTTGGTTGTAAAAAACCTTGATTATCTAAAAAGTTGATTGATACTGCTATTAAATGGATCCAAACTGTTTGTGGTTTTGGCGTACCGTCTCGGTAAAGCTTTAAAATGCAAAAATGTTCCTTTTTGTGAGGTATTTTGTACGAAATTTTGACTTTAAAAACTCGGGTTTTTTTTTCTATGGCAGAACTTGTTTTTTAAGAACTTATTAAGAAAGTAATTTTTAGTTTCAGGTTTTTTCAGAGGTTGAGGTTTGTTTTTTTACATAACTTAAGTATCTTAATTTTGGTTGTAAAAAACTTTGATTATCTGAAAAGTTGATTGATACTGCTATAATATGGATCCAAACTCTGTGTGTTGTTGGCCTACCGTCTGGGTAAAGCTTTGAAATGCAAACATGTTGATTTTTGTGGGGTATTTTTTACAACATTTTGACTTTAAAAATTCGGGAAAAGTCGGGTTTATTTTCTATGGAAGAACTTTTCTTTTAAAAATTTTCAAAGTTTGTTACTTTTTTGTTTAAGGTTTTTTAGAAGTAGCGGTTTGTTTTTTCACATNTGTAAAAAACTTTGATTATCTGAAAAGTTGATTGATACTGCTATAATATGGATCCAAACTCTGTGTGGTTTTGGCCTACCGTCTGGGTAAAGCTTTGAAATGCAAACATGTTGATTTTTGTGAGGTATTTTTTACAAAATTTTGACTTTAAAAATTCGGGAAAAGTCGGGTTTATTTTCTATGGAAGAACTTTTCTTTTAAAAATTTTCAAAGTTTGTTACTTTTTTGTTTAAGGTTTTTTAGAAGTAGCGGTTTGTTTTTTCACATAACTTGACCATCTTAGACCTGGTTGTAAAGAACTTTGATTACTTTGATTTTTCATAGGTTGCGGTTTGTTTTTTCACATAACTTAGGTATCTTAATTTTGGTTGTAAAAAACCTTGATTATCTAAAAAGTTGATTGATACTGCTATTAAATGGATCCAAACTGTTTGTGGTTTTGGCGTACCGTCTCGGTAAAGCTTTAAAATGCAAAAATGTTCCTTTTTGTGAGGTATTTTGTACGAAATTTTGACTTTAAAAACTCGGGTTTTTTTTTCTATGGCAGAACTTGTTTTTTAAGAACTTATTAAGAAAGTAATTTTAAGTTTAAGGTTTTTTCAGAGGTTGCGGTTTGTTTTTTTACATAACTTAAGTATCTTAATTTTGGTTGTAAAAAACTTTGATTATCTNATGGCAGAACTTGTTTTTTAGGAACTTATTAAGGATGTAATTTTTAGTTTAAGGTTTTTACAGAGGTTGTGGTTTGTTTTTTCACATAACTTAAGTATCTTAATTTTGGTTGTAAAAAACTTTGATTATCTGAAAAGTTGATTGATACTCCTTTAAAATGGATCCAAACTGTGTGGTTTTGGCCTACCGTCTGGGTAAAGCTTTGAAATGCAAAAATGTTGATTGATGTGAGATTTTTATTTTTTTTTATTATTTTTACTTTAAAAACTCGGGAAAAGTTGGGTTTATTTTCTTTGGCAGAACTTGTTTTTTAGGAACTTATTAAGGATGTAATTTTTAGTTTAAGGTTTTTACAGAGGTTGTGGTTTGTTTTTTCACATAACTTAAGTATCTTAATTTTGGTTGTAAAAAACTTTGATTATCTGAAAAGTTGATTGATACTCCTTTAAAATGGATCCAAACTGTGTGGTTTTGGCCTACCGTCTGGGTAAAGCTTTGAAATGCAAAAATGTTGATTGATGTGAGATTTTTATTTTTTTTTATTATTTTTACTTTAAAAACTCGGGAAAAGTTGGGTTTATTTTCGTTGGCAGAACTTGTATTTTAGGAACTTATTAAGGAAGTAATTTTAAGTTTAAGGTTTTTTAAGATGTTGCGGTTGGGTTTTCACATAACTTAAGTATCTTAATTTTGGTTGTAAAAAACTTTGATTATCTGAAAAGTTGATTGATTCTGCTATAAAATGGATCCAAACTCTGTGTGGTTTTGGCCTACCGTCTGGGTTAAGCTTTAAATACGCAAAAATGGTCATTTTTGTGAGGTATTTTGTACGAAATTTTGACTTTAAAAACTCGGGTTTTTTTTTCTATGGCAGAACTTGTTTTTTAAGAACTTATTAAGAAAGTAATTTTAAGTTTA
>NW_022996449.1:0-3349 GCF_900245975.1 Drosophila guanche | reverse complement strand
TACTTCCTTAATAAGTTCTTAAAAAACAAGTTCTGCCATAGAAAATAAAACCGACTTTTTCCGAGTTTTTAAAGTCAAAATTTCGAAAAAAAAAAATCTCACAACAATCAACATTTTTGCATTTCAAAGCTTTACCCAGACGGTAGGCCAAAACCACACAGAGTTTGGATCCATTCTATAGCAGTATCAATCAACTATTCAGATAATCAAAGTTTTTTACAACCAAAATTAAGATACTTAAGATATGTGAAAAAACAAACCGCAACCTCTAAGAAAACCTTAAACTGAAAATTACTTCCTTAATAACTTCTTAAAAAACAAGTTCTGCCATAGAAAATAAACCCGACTTTTCCCGAGTTTTTAAAGTAAAAATTTCGAAAAAAAAAATCTCACAACAATAAACATTTTTGCATTTCAAAGCTTTACCCAGACGGTAGGCAAAAACCACACAGAGTTTGGATCCATTCCATAGCAGTATCAATAAACTTTTCAGATAATCAAAGTTTTTTACAACCAAAATTAAGATACTTAAGTTATTTGAGAAAACAAACCGCACCCTCTGAAAAAACCTTAAACTGAAAATTACTTCCTTAATAAGTTCTTAAAAAAACAAGTTCTGCCATAGAAAATAAACCCGACTTTTCCCGAGTTTTTAAAGTAAAAATTTCGAAAACAAAAAATCTCACAACAATCAATATTTTTGCATTTCAAAGCTTTACCCAGACGGTAGGCCAAAACCACACAGAGTTTGGATCCATTTTATAGCAGTATCAATCAACGTTTCAGATAATCAAAGTTTTTTAAAACCAAAATTAAGATACTTTAGTTATATGAAAAAACAAACCGCAACCTCTGAAAAAACCTTAAACTAAAAGTTACTTCCTTAATAAGTTCTTAAAAAACAAGTTCTGCCATAGAAAATAAACCCGACTTTCCCCGAGTTTTTAAGGTAAAAATTTCGAAAACAAACAATTTCACAACAATCAAGATTTTTGCATTTCAAAGCTTTACCCAGACGGTAGGCCAAAACCATACAGAGTTTGGATCCATTTTATAGCAGACTCAATCAACTTTTCAGATAATCAAAGTTTTTTACAACCAAAATTAAGATACTTAAACTGAAAAAATCTCCCAACAATCCACATTTTTACATTTCAAAGCTTTTCCGAGACGGTAGGCCAAAACCACACAGAGTTTGGATCCATTTTATAGCAGTATCAATCAACTATTCAGATAATCAAAGTTTTTTACAACCAAAATTAAGATATTTAAACTGAAAAAATCTCACAACAATCCACATTTTTGCATTTCAAAGTTTTACCCAGACGTTAGGCCAAAACCACACAGAGTTTGGATCCATTTTATAGCAGAATCAATCAACTTTTCAGATAATCAAAGTTTTTTACAACCAAAATTAAGATATTTAAACTGAAAAAATCTCACAACAATCCACATTTTTGCATTTCAAAGTTTTACCCAGACGTTAGGCCAAAACCACACAGAGTTTGGATCCATTTTATAGCAGAATCAATCAACTTTTCAGATAATCAAAGTTTTTTGCAACCAAAATTAAGATACTTAAGATATGTGAAAAAACAAACCGCAACCTCTAAGAAAACCTTAAACTGAAAATTACTTCCTTAATAAGTTCTTAAAAAACAAGTTCTGCCATAGAAAATAAACCCGACTTTTCCCGAGTTTTTAAAGTAAAAATTTCGAAAACAAAAATCTCACAACAATAAACATTTTTGCATTTTAAAGCTTTACCCAGACGGTAGGCCAAAACCACACAGAGTTTGGATCCATTCCATAGTAGTATCAATTAACTTTTCAGAATATCAAAGTTTTTTACAACCAAAATTAAGATACTTAAGTTATTTGAGAAAACAAACCGCAACCTCTGAAAAAAACCCTAAACTGAAAATTACTTCCTTAATAAGTTCTTAAAAAACAAGTTCTGCCATAGAAAATAAACCCGACTTTTCCCGAGTTTTTAAAGTAAAAATTTCGAAAACAAAAAATCTCACAACAATCAATATTTTTGCATTTCAAAGCTTTACCCAGACGGTAGGCCAAAACCACACAGAGTTTGGATCCATTTTATAGCAGTATCAATCAACTTTTCAGATAATCAAAGTTTTTTAAAACCAAAATTAAGATACTTAAGTTATATGATAAAACAAACCGCAACCTCTGAAAAAACCTTAAACTAAAAGTTACTTCCTTAATAAGTTCTTAAAAAACAAGTTCTGCCATAGAAAATAAACCCGACTTTCCCCGAGTTTTTAAAGTAAAAATTTCGAAAACAAACAATTTCACAACAATCAAGATTTTTGCATTTCAAAGCTTTACCCAGACGGTAGGCCAAAACCACACAGAGTTTGGATCCATTTTATAGCAGACTCAATCAACTTTTCAGATAATCAAAGTTTTTTACAACCAAAATTAAGATACTTAAACTGAAAAAATCTCCCAACAATCCACATTTTTACATTTCAAAGCTTTTCCGAGACGGTAGGCCAAAACCACACAGAGTTTGGATCCATTTTATAGCAGTATCAATCAACTATTCAGATAATCAAAGTTTTTTACAACCAAAATTAAGATACTTAAGATATGTGAAAAAACAAACCGCAACCTCTGAAAAAACCTTAAACTAAAAATTACAAAATTGCTAGTTCTTAAAAAACAAGTTCTGCCATAGAAAATAAAACCGACTTTTCCCGAGCTTTTAAAGTAAAAAATTCGTAAATTATACCTCACACAAATCAACATATTTGCATTTCAAAGCTTTACCCAGACGGTAGGCCAAAACAACACAGAGTTTGGATCCATTTTATAGTAGAATCAATCAACTTTTCAGAATATCAAAGTTTTTTACAACCAAAATTAAGATACTTAAGTTATTTGAGAAAACAAACCGCAACCTCTGAAAAAAACCTAAACTGAAAATTACTTCCTTAATAAGTTATTAAAAAACAAGTTTTGCCATAGAAAATAAACCCGACTTTTCCCGAGTTTTTAAAGTAAAAATTTCGAAAACAAAAAATCTCACAACAATCAATGCTTTTGCATTTCAAAGCTTTACCCAGACGTTAGGCCAAAACCACACAGAGTTTGGATCCATTTTATAGCAGTATCAATCAACTATTCAGATAATCAAAGTTTTTTACAACCAAAATTAAGATACTTAAGATATGTGAAAAAACAAACCGCAACCTCTGAGAAAACCTTAAACTGAAAACTACAAAATTGCTAGTTCTTAAAAAACAAGTTCTGCCATAGAAAATAAACCCGACTTTTCCCGAGTTTTTAAAGTAAAAATTTCGAAAACAAAAAATCTCACAAC
>NW_022996448.1:0-3357 GCF_900245975.1 Drosophila guanche | reverse complement strand
CACAACAATCAACATTTTTGCATTTTAAAGTTTTACCCAGACGGTAGGCCAAAACCACACAGAGTTTGGATCCAATTTCAATCAACTTTTCAGATAATCAAAGTTTTTTACAACCAAAATTAAGATACTTAAGTTATGTAAAAAAACAAACCGCAACCTCTGAAAAAACCTTAAACTTAAAATTACTTCCTTAATAAGTTCCTAAAAAACAAGTTCTGCCATAGAAAATAAACCCGACTTTTCCCGAGTTTTTAAAATAAAAATTTCGAAAAAAAAAATCTCACAACAATCCACATTTTTGCATTTCAAAGCTTTTCCGAGACGGTAGGCCAAAACCACACAGAGTTTGGGTCCATTTTATAGCAGAATCAATCAACTTTTCTGATAATCAAAGTTTTTTGCAATCAGATCTTAGATACTTAAGTTATGTGAAAAAACAAACCGCAACCTCTGAAAAAACCTTAAATTAAAAATTAATCCTTAATAAGTTCCTAAAAAACAAGTTCTGCCATAGAAAATAAACCCGACTTTTCCAGAGTTTTTAAAGTAAAAATATCGAAAAAAAAAATCTCACATCAATCAACATTTTTGCATTTCAAAGCATTTTTGCATTTCAAAGCTTTACCCAGACGGTAGACCAAAACCACACACAGTTTGGATCCATTTTATAGCAGAATCAATAAACTTTTCAGATAATGCAAAGTTTTTTGCAACCAGATCTAAGATACTTAAGTTATGTGAAAAAACAAACCTCAAGCTATAAAAAAACCTTAAACTAAAAATTATATCCTTAATAAATTCCTAAAAAACAAGTTCTGCCATAAAAAATAAACCCGACTTTTCCCGGAATTTTTGAAGTAAAAATATCGAAAAAAAAAAATTTCACATCAATCAACATTTTTGCATTTCGAAGCTTTTCCGAGACGGTAGGCCAAAACCACACAGAGTTTGGATCCATTTTATAGTAGTATAAATCAACTTTTCAGATAATCAAAGCTTTTTACAAAAAAAATTAATATACTTAAGTTATCTGAAAAAACAAACCGAAACCTCTGAAAAAACCTTAAACTTAAAATTACTTCCTTAATAAGTTTCTAAAAAAACAAGTTCTGCCATAGAAAATAAAACCGACTTTTCCCGAGTTTTTAAAATAAAAATTTCGAAAAAAAAAATCTCACAACAATCCACATTTTTGCATTTCAAAGCTTTTCCGAGACGGTAGGCCAAAACCACAAACAGTTTGGAACTATTTAATAGCAGTATCAATCAACTTTTCCGATAATCAAAGTTTGTTACAACCAAAATTAAGATACTTATGTTATGTGAAAAAACAAACCGTAACCTCTGAAAAAACCTTAAACTTAAAATTACTTCCTTAATAAGTTCCTAAAAAACAAGTTCTGCCATAGAAAATAAAACCGACTTTTCCCGAGTTTTAAAGTCAAAATTTCGAAAAAAAAAAATCCCACAACAATCAACATTTTTGCATTTCAAAGCTTTACCCAGATGGTGGGCCAAATCACACAGAGATTTTATCCATTTTATAGCAGTATCAATCAACTTTTCAGATAATCAAATTTTTTGCAACCAGATCTAAGATACTTAAGCTATGTGAAAAAAGAAACCACTTCCTCTAAAAAATCCTTAACAAAAAAATACAAATTTGAAAATTCTGAAAAGAAAACTTCTGCCATAGAAAATAAACCCGACTTTTCCCTAGTTTTTAAAGTCAAAATTTCGTAAAAAATACCTTACTAAAAGGTGGTCGAAGGTGTATATTTCCCAGACGGTAAGGCAAAACCACAAACTGTTTGGATTCACTTTTTATCTGCATCAATCACCTTTTCAGACAGTCAAAGTTCTTTATAAGCAGATCTTGTTTTTTTTTCTCTGCTCTGAAAAAAAACTGAGACAAAAATCTACAATGTTTAAAAATTATTCAAAAAAAGTTCTGCCATAGAAAATAAACCCTACTGTTCCCGAGTTCTTAAAGTCAAAATTTCGTAAAAAATACCTCACAAAAATGTACATTTTTACATTTCAAAGCTTTACCCAGACGGTAGGCCAAAACCACTCAGACTTTGGATCCATTTTATAGCAGTATCAATCAACTTTTCAGATAATAAAAGTTTTTAACAACCAAAGTTAAGATACTTAAGTTATGTGAAAAAACAAACCGCAACCTCTGAAAAAACATTAAACTAAAAATTACATCCTTAAAAGTTCCTAAAAAACAAGTTCTGCCATAGAAAATAAACCCGACTTTTCCCAAATTTTTGAAGTAAAAATATCGAAAAAAAAATCTCACATCAATCAACATTTTTGCATTTCAAAGCTTTACCCAGACGGTAGACCAAAACCACACAGAGTTTGGATCCATTTTATAGTAGTATCTATCAACTTTTCAGATAATCAAAGTTTTTTACAACCAAAATTAAGATACTTAATATATGTGAAAAAACAAACCGCAATATCTGAAAAAAACCTTAAACAATAAAGTACAAACTTTGAAAATTCTTAAAAAAAAGTTCTGCCATAGAAAGTAAACCCGACTTTTCCCGAGTTTTTAAAGTCAAAATTTCGTAAAAAATACCTCACAAAAATCAACATTTGCATTTCGAAGGTGTATATTTCCCAGACGGTAAGGCAAAATCACAAAGTGTTTGGATTCACTTTATATCTGCATCAATCAGATTTTCAGACAATGATAGTTCTTTACAACCAGATCTTAGATACTTAAGTTATGTGAACTAGAAATTAAAAAATTATTAGTTCTTAAAAAACAAGTTCTGCCATAGAAAATAAACATGACTTTTCCCGAGTTTTTAAAGTCAAAATTTCGAAAAAAAAACCTTACAAAAATCAACATTTTTGCATTTCCCAGACGGTAAGGCAAAACCACAAACTGTTTGGATTCACTTGATAGCAGTATCAATCAACTTTTCAGATAATCAAAGTTTTGTTACAACCAAAATTAAGATACTTAAGCTATGTGAAAAAACAAACCGCAAACTCTGAAAAAAAACCTTAAACTTAAAACTACTTCCTTAATAAGTTCTTAAAAAACAAGTTCTGCCATAAAAAATAAACCCGACTTTTCCCGAGGTTTTTTCAAAATATCGTAAAAAATACCTCACAAAAATCAACATTTTTGCATTTTAAAGCTTTACCCAGACGGTAGGCCAAAACCACACAGAGTTTGGATCCATTTTATAGCAGAATTAATCAACTTTTCAGATAATGCAAAGTTTTTTGCAACCAGATCTAAGATACTTAAGTTATGTAAAAAAACCAACCGCAACCTCTGAAAAAACCTTGAACTTCAAATTACTTCCTTAATTAGTTCTTAAAAAACAA
>NW_022996447.1:0-3360 GCF_900245975.1 Drosophila guanche | reverse complement strand
ATTATAAGGTGAAATTTTGAAGTCAGAGAATCAGAGCCAGAGAACGACGACGCGAGCCGCCAACAGTACAGAGAGAGCAACGCCGAGAGCCAGCAGCAGAGCAGCAGAACGAAACGAGAACGACGACGAGAGCCAGCAGCAGAGCGGCAGAAGCAGAGCCAGAGATCAACACCGAGAGCCAGCAGCAGAGCATCAGAGCGAGAGAGCAAGGGCGCCGGCAGCAGCCCGAGAGCCACGGGCGTGTTCAGCGCAGCCCGGACAAGGGACCGCAGCTAAGGGCTCGCGATCGCCACGCAGAGCTCGCCTCGGGGAGAAATGTTTCGAACACCGGGAGGACCAGTCGAGATCGCTGCGGCGACAAAAGTGAAACGGGTAAAAAGTGCGCCATAACCCCAACGTTGCCCACGAGAGGCTCACGACCACGTGCCCAAGAGAGGCTCAAGACCACGTGCCCACGAGAGGCTCAAGACACCGAGCGCCAGGCGAGGAGACAAAAGGACCGATAGGCTCGAGAGGATCGGGTAAGCGAGGCTGTGGGCCTCACCCTTTTTCTATTACGACTTAGTTTGGTGCGACGTAGGTAGGGACATAGGAAATGTTAGTACATACGGCGGTAAGACAGGGAAAAGACAAGGAAAAAAATATGAAATAAAGATACCAGAATAAAGAAACAAAACTAAACAATGTGCTCGTGTGTAACAGTGTAAATTTAACCCTATCCCCCTCCCCAAAGTGCAAGACGGTAAGTGTGGTCGCTCACCGTTGGAGGCTCCGCTGGGCTGGTCGCAGGTCACTACCGCGCCAGACCGCGGGCTCTCAAACGGCGCGTGCTTGCCTCCGAAACGGGTGCTGCCTAGGTACTACCAGGGGCGCTCGCGTCGGAGCAGACAGGGGCGGCTACACTGCCAGAAGGCGTCTCCACTAACCACCGGATGACCGGTGTCAATCAGGTTCCCTTTCCGCCCCATACGCCCACCTTTCCACACACGGCGTCTCCATTTCCGAAATCTCGGGTCCCGGTGCTTTACAAATTTCTTTGTAAGGTGGCCCTGGAGAGGCTGAGCTACCTCAGCCTTCGAAAAGACTACCTTACAAATTTCACATTGTCATTCCATGTTATTGTGTTTACAGAAACCTGGTTAAAGCCGGACATTCTTGGTTCCGAAGTTTTGGCAGAGCGGTACACAATTTATAGGAATGATCGTTCGTCTCGACGTGGAGGAGGGGTTCTGATTGCAGTAAACTCTTACTTTTCTTCAGAACTTTTCATAGTCCAGGTCTCACAAGACCTGGAATTCCTCTGTGTTAGACTGATTCTTCCCGGCCAGTCTATTTATGTCACTTGCTCGTGTATTCCACCGACTTCGGATGTACTAATATACGAGCAGCACTTGTCTGCCTTAAAAACTGTTTCTTTCTCGCTATCTGATAAAAACCATTTAATAGTTCTTGGGGATTTTAACTTGCCAGGTACTGTCTGGTCTTCGGTTAACGAGTCAAACAACCTTGTGCCCATGTCACGACATGAGTTTATTGATGGCTTATTCATTATTTATTTTTATTCTCAAGTCAACCATGTAAAAAACTCCTTGGGTCGATTGCTTCATCTGTGCTTTGTCTCGGATACGACCGTAGCGTTGTTAACACGAGCACTCCAGCTCACTATACCTGAAGACTGCTATCATCCTACTTTCGAAGTGTCGGTAGATATTGGACTTACTGTATCGGATCGTGCGGATCTGAACACATCCGCTGCTTTCGAGTTTACGAAGCTCAATAACTTAATTAGACATTTTTATTGGTCCGCTCTGTACTCGTGCACTGACGTCATTGAAGGCACAAACATTTTTTACAATGTACTTGACACAATTTTTGACACGTGTATCCCACTCTCATGTCCGACTAGATCTGCGAAACCTAATTGGTTCACCAAAGAGTTATCCAGTCTAAAGAACCTAATATCAAGACTATTTAAAAAATCTCCAGAAGTTTTCCAAATGGGTGGAGTTAATACCTCTGCGCCGTGCCACGCAACATACCTGGAGAAAGCTTTTCGCGACCGGATCCTCAGCCGATTTGGGATACCCCGGAAAATAATCTGCGACAACGGGACTCAATTTACCAGTCGTTCCTTTAAAGCGTTTTGTAAGCGGGCAGGTATGACACTGGAGTATACTGCGCCGTACAATCCACAGCAAAACCCGACGGAGAGAGCTAACCGGACCATCAAGACCATGATCGCACAGTACATCGAGGGACCGCATAGTACATGGGACACCCTGCTACCGGAGATTACATTGGCAATCAATAGCAGCGTGTCCGACACAACAGGATTCAGTCCGGCGTTCCTGGTCCAAGGACGACAGCCGAGACTACCAGGAGCATTGTACGAGGAAGTCACGCCAGGATCCGGAATAGTCGCTGCCGATCCCGAAACCAGGGCGAAACAGCTCGAGGGGTTCGAGGACGATGGAAACGAGGCCGAACCCGCCCGAGGAAGGTCGCAGTTCGACGACATCAGCACGGAGCTTTTCCCGAGCACAGAGAGCGCCATGTACCGATACCTCTACCCGGAACCGGATTCGTGGCTACAACCAGAGGACGAAGCGGTGAAGAGAGTCGCCCGGGTGGCCGTCGTCAGCGACGAGTTAGGGGTGTCGACCTCGCGAACAGCAGCAACACCGACTGCTTCATCCGCTTCGCTCGGGATATCGCCAGCCCAAGACACCGACGAGCTGGACTTGTCGTTCGGCAGCAGCGACCTCCAAGCTCTTCTCGGACCAGAAGTTGATGTCAAAGCCCTGACAGCGGAGCTGCTGCAGGAGGAGGAAAAGTGGGTTGAGGCACCTGCCGAATGGCGGACGAATACCCCACGCCGACTCATCCCCCGGAGCCTCGTTGAAATGGTCCGAACAAGCCAACAACAGGGGACCTGGAGGCGACGCTTCACCCTGGAGTGGCCGGAAAGCACGTTCAAGATCACGATCACCCCGTCCGGTGGCGTCGCCATCAGATATCACCCGGGAAGAAAGGAGGTGGGGGGTGTGACGACGCACAATTTTGTAGGATGTAAGTAGTTATAATTGGTAGATATATAAGTTCTATTATAAAGGGGAAATTATGAAGTCGTTGTTATATATATATAGGGTTAAGTTTTCACTAAGAAAGTTACTTGTTTTATATATTTAGGAGAGGTATCATGAAGTCTTTATTATTAAGTTTATAATTTTCCATTATTAGTTTCTAAGTTATATTATAAGGTGAAATTTTGAAGTCATAATTTAAGTTCGCGGCCCACAGTAGCCAACAGCAGAGCAGAGCAAAGAGAACGGCGACGCGAACCAACAGCAGCAGAGCCAA
>NW_022996446.1:0-3366 GCF_900245975.1 Drosophila guanche | reverse complement strand
TTTATAGCAGTATCAATCTACTTTTCAGATAATCAAAGTTTTTTACAACAAAAATTAAGATACTTAAGTTATGTGAAAAATCGAACCGCAACCTCTGAAAAAACCTTAAACGAAAAGTAACAAAATTGCTAGTTCTTAAAAAACAAGATCTGCCATAGAAAATAAAAGCGACTTTTCAAGTAATCAAAGTTTTTTACAACCAAAATTAAGTTACTTAAGTTATGTGAAAAAACGAACCGCAGTTCGTTCTCCCGAGTTTTTAAAGTCAAAATTTCGAAAAAAAAAAATCTCACAACAATCCACATTTTTGCATTTCAAAGCTTTTCGAGACGGTAGGCCAAAACCACTCAGAGTTTGGATCCATTTTATAGCAGTATCAATCAACTTTTCAGATAATCAAAGTTTTTTACAACCAAAATTAAGATACTTAAGTTATGTGAAAAAACGAACCGCAACCTCTGAAAAAACCTTAAACTAAAAATTACAAAATTGCTAGTTCTTAAAAAACAAGTTCTGCCATAGAAAATAAAACCAACTTTTCCCGAGTTTTTAAAGTCAAAATTTCGAAAAAAAAAAATCTCACAACAATCCACATTTTTGCATTTCAAAGCTTTTCGAGACGGTAGGCCAAAACCACTCAGAGTTTGGATCCATTTTATAGCAGTATCAATCAACTTTTCAGATAATCAAAGTTTTTTACAACCAAAATTAAGATACTTAAGTTATGTGAAAAAACAAACCGCAACCTCTGAAAAAACCTTAAACTAAAAATTACAAAATTGCTAGTTCTAAAAAACAAGATCTGCCATAGAAAATAAAAGCGACTTTTCCCGAGCTTTTAAAGTAAAAATTTCGAAAACAAAAAATCTCACAACAATCAACGTTTTTGCATTTCAAAGCTTTTCGAGACGGTAGGCCAAAACCACTCAGAGTTTGGATCCATTTTATAGCAGTATCAATCAACTTTTCAGATAATCAAAGTTTTTTACAACCAAAATTAAGATACTTAAGTTATGTGAAAAAACAAACCGCAACCTCTGAAAAAACCTTAAACTAAAAATTACATCCTTAATAAGTTCCTAAAAAACAAGTTCTGCCATAGAAAATAAAACCAACTTTTCCCGAGTTTTTAAAGTCAAAATTTCGAAAAAAAAAATCTCACATCAATCAACATTTTTGCATTTCAAATCCTTACCCAGGCGGAAGGCCAAATCCACAAACAGTTTGGATCCATTTTATAGCAGTATCAATAAACTTTTCAGATAATCAAAATTTTTACAACCAAAATTAGGATACTTAAGTTATGTGAAAAAACAAATCGCTACCTCTGAAAAAACCTTAAAATAAAAATTACATCCTTAATAAGTTCTTAAAAAACAAGTTCTGCCATAGAAAATAAACCCGACTTTTCCCGAGTTTTTAAAGTCAAAATTTATTAAAAAAAAATTTCACAACAATCAACAATTTTGCATTACAAAGCTTTACCCAGACGGTAGGCCAAAACCACACTGTGTTTGGATCCATTTTATAGCAGTATCAATCAACTTTTCAGATAATCAAAGTTTTTTACAACCAAAATTAAGATACTTAAGTTATGTGAAAAAACAAACCGCAACCTCTGAAAAAACCTTTAACTAAAAATTACATCATTAATAAGTTCCTGAAAAACAAGTTCTGCCATAGAAAATAAACCCGACTTTTCCCGAGTTTTTAAAGTCAAAATTTGGAAACAAAAAAATCTCACAACAATTAACAATTTTGCATTACAAAGCTTTACCCAGACGGTAGGCCAAAACCACACAGAGTTTGGACCTATTTTATAGCAGTATCTATCAACTTTTCAGATAATCAAAGTTTTTTACAACCACAATTAAGATACTTAAGTTATGTGAAAAAACAAGCCGCAACCTCTGAAAAAACCTTAAACTAAAAATTACAAAATTGCTAGTTCTAAAAAACAAGATCTGCCATAGAAAATAAACCCGACTTTTCCCGAGTTTTTAAAGTAAAAATTTCGTACAAAATACCTCACAAAAATAAACAATTTTGCATTACAAAGCTTTACCTAGACGGTAGGCCAAAACCACACAGAGTTTGGATCCATTTTATAGCAGTTTCAATAAACTTTTCAGATAATCAAAATTTTTACAACCAAAATTAGGATACTTAAGTTATGTAAAAAAACAAATCGCTACCTCTGAAAAAACCTTAAACTAAAAATTACAAAATTGCTAGTTCTAAAAAACAAGATCTGCCATAGAAAATAAAAGCGACTTTTCCCGAGCTTTTAAAGTAAAAATTTCGAAAACAAAAAATCTCACAACAATCAACGTTTTTGCATTTCAAAGCTATGCCCAGACGGTAGGCCAAGACCACACAGATTTTGGATCCATTTTATATCAGTATCAATCAGCTTTTCAGATAACCAAAGTTTTTACAACAAAAATTAAGATACTTAAGTTATGTGAAAAAACAAAGCGCTACTTCTAAAAAACCTTAAACAAAAAAGTACAAACTTTGAAAATTCTTAAAAATAAAGTTCTGCCATAAAAAATAAACCCGACTCTTTCCGAGTTTTAAAAGTCAAAATTTCGTAAAAAATACCTCACAAAAATCAAAATTTTTGCATTTCAAAGCTTTGCCCAGACGGTAGGCCAAAACCACACAGAGTTTGGATCCATTTTATAGCAGTATCAATCAACTTTTCAGATAATCAAAGATTTGTACAACCAAAATTAAGATACTTAAGTTATGTGAAAAAACAAACCGCAACCTCTGAAAAAACCTTTAACTAAAAATTACATCATTAATAAGTTCCTGAAAAACAAGTTCTGCCATAGAAAATAAACCCGACTTTTCCAGAGTTTTTAAAGTCAAAATTTGGAAACAAAAAAATCTCACAACAATTAACAATTTTGCATTACAAAGCTTTACCTAGACGGTAGGCCAAAACCACACAGAGTTTGGATCCATTTTATAGCAGTATCAATAAACTTTTCAGATAATTTAAAATTTTTACAACCAAAATTAAGATACTTAAGTTATGTGAAAAAACAAACAGCAACCTCTGAAAAAACCTTTAACTAAAAATTACATCATTAATAAGTTCCTGAAAAACAAGTTCTGCCATAGAAAATAAACCCGACTTTTCCCGAGTTTTTAAAGTCAAATTTGGAAACAAAAAAATCTCACAACAATTAACAATTTTGCATTACAAAGCTTTACCCAGACGGTAGGCCAAAACCACACAGAGTTTGGATCCATGTTATAGAAGTATCAATCAACTTTTCAGATAATCAAAGTTTTTTACAACCAAAATTAAGATACTTAAGTTATGTGAAAAACAAACCGCAACCTCTGAAAAAA
>NW_022996445.1:0-3366 GCF_900245975.1 Drosophila guanche | reverse complement strand
TGGTTTTGGCCTACCGTCTCGGAAAAGCTTTGAAATGCAAAAATGTGGATTGTTGTGAGATTTTTTTCTCGAAGTTTTTACTTTAAAATTTCGGGAAAAGTCGGGTTTATTTTTTATGGCAGAACTTGTTTTTTAGGAACTAGCATTTTTGTAATTTTTAGTTTAAGGTTTTTTCAGAGGTTGCGGTTTGTTTTTTCACATAACTTAAGTATCTAAGATCTGGTTGCAAAAAACTTTGATTATCTGAAAAGTTGATTGATACTGCTATAAAATGGATCCAAACTCTGTGTGGTTTTGGCCTACCGTCTGGGTAAAGCTTTTAAATGCAAAAATGTTGATTTTTGTGAGGAATTTAGTAAGAAATTTTGACTTTAAAAATTCGGGAAAAGTCGGGTTTATTTTCTATGGCAGAACTTTTCTTTTAAGAATTTTCAAAGTTTGTACTTTTTTGTTTAATTTTTTTAAGAGGTGGCGGTTTGTTTTTTCACATAACTCAAGTATCTTAGATCTGGTTGCAAAAAACATTGATAACCTGAATAGTTGATTGATACTGCTATAAAGTGGATCCAAACTCTGTGTGGTTTTGGCCTACCGTCTGGGTAAAGCTTTTAAATGCAAAAATGTTGATTTTTGTGAGGTATTTTGTACGACATTTTGACTTTAAGAATTCGGGAAAAGTCGGGTCTATTATCTATGCCAGAACTTTTTTTTGAAGAGATTATTAAGAAAGTAATTTTTAGTTTAAGGTTTTTTCAGAGGTTGCGATCAGATTTTTCACATAACTTAAGAATCTTAGATCTGGTTGTAAAGAACTTTGATTATCTGAAAAGTTGATTGATGCTGCTATGAAGTGGATCCAAACTGTGTGTGGTTTTGGCCTACCGTCTCGGAAATGAAAAAAATATTGATTGTTATGAGATTTTTTTTCTTCGAAATTTTGACTTTAAAAACTCGGGAAAACTCGGGTTTATTTTGTATGGCAGAACTTTTTTTTTTTTAGAATTTATTAAGTATGTAATTTTTTGTTGAATGTTTTTTCAGAGGTTGCGTTTTGTTTTTCACATAACTTTAGTATCTTAGATCTGGTTGCAAGAAACTTTGATTATCTGAAATGTTGATTGATACTGCTATAAAATTGATTGAAACTCTGTGTGGTTTTGGCCTACCGTCTGGGTAAAGCTTTGAAATGCAAAAATGTTGATTGTTGTTAGATTTTTTTTTCGAATTTTAACATTAAAATTCTGGAAAAGTTAGGTTTATTTTCTATGGCAGAACTTGTTTTTTAAGAATTTATTAAGGATGTTATTTTTAGTTTAATTTTTTTCAGAGGTTGCGGTTTGTTTTTTCACATAACTTAAGTATCTTAGATCTGGTTATCCAAAACTTTGATTATCTGAAAAGTTGATTGGTACTGCTATAAAGTGGATCCAAACTCTGTGTGGTTGTGTCCTACCGTCTGAATAAAGCTTTGAAATGCAAAAATATTGATTTTTGTGAGGTATTTTTTACGAAATTTTGACTTTAAAAGCTCGGGAAGACTCGGGCCTATTTTCTATGGCAAAACTTTTTTTTGTAGAATTTATTAAGAAAGTAATTTTTTGTTTAAGGTTTTTTTCAGAGGTAGCGATATGTTTTTTCACATAACTTAATTAACTTAGATCTGGCTGCAAAAAACTTTGATTATCTGAAAAGTTGATTGATACTGCTATAAATAGATTGAAACTCTGTGTGATTTTGGCCTACCGTCTGGGCAAAGCTTTGAAATGAAAAAATTGATTGTTGTGAGATTTTTTTTCTTCGAAATTTTGACTTTAAAAACTCGGGAAAAGTCGGGTTTATTTGCTATGCCAGAACTTATTTTTTAAGAACTTATTAAGGATGTAAATTTTAGTTTAAGGTTTTTTCAGAGGTTGCGGTTTGTTTTTGCACATAACTTAAGTATCTAAGATCTGGTTGTAAAGAACTTTGATAACCTGAATAGTTGATTGATACTGCTATAAAGTGGATCCAAACTCTGTGTGGTTTTGGCCTACAGTCTGGGTAAAGCTTTGAAATGCAAAAATGTTGATTTTTGTGAGGTATTTAGTACGAAATTTTTACTTTAAAAACTCGGGAAAAGTCGGGTTTATTTTCTATGGCAGAACTTTTCTTTTAAGAATTTTCAAAGTTTGTACTTTTTTGTTTAAGGTTTTTTAGAAGTAGCGGTATGTGTTTTCACATAACTTAAGTATCTTAGACCTGGTTGTAAAGAACTTTTATTATCTGAAAAGTTGATTGATGCTACTACGAAGTGGATCCAAACTGTGTGTAGTTTTGGCCTACCGTCTCGGAAAAGCTTTGAAATGCAAAAATGTTGATTGTTGTGAGATTTTTTTTTTCGAAATTTTGACTTTAAAAACTCGGGAAAAGTCGGGTTTATTTTCTATGGCAGAACTTTTCTTTTAAGAATTTTCAAAGTTTGTATTTTTTTGTTTAAGGTTTTTTAGAAGTAGCGCTTTGTTTTTTCACATAACTTAAGTATCTTAATTTTGGTTGCAAAAAACTTTGATTATCTGAAAAGTTGATTGATACTGCTATAAAATGGATCCAAACTCTGTGTGGTTTTGGCCTACCGGCTGGGTAAATGCTTTAAATGCAAATCTGTTGCTTGTTGTGAGGTATTTTTTACGAAATTTTGACTTTAAAAAGTTCGGGAAGAGTCGGGTTTATTTTCTTTGGCAGAACTTTTTTTTAAAGAATTTATTAAGAAAGTAATTTTTTGTTTAATGTTTTTTCAGAGGTAGCGAATTTTTTTTTTTCACATAGCTTAAGTAACTTAGATCTGGATGCAAAAAACTTTGATTATTTGAAAAGTTGATTGATACTGCTAAAAAATGGATCCAAACTCTGTGGGATTTTGGCCTACCGTCTGGGCAAAGCTTTGAAATGAAAAAACGTTGATTGTTGTGAGATTTTTTTTCTTCTAAATTTTGACTTTAAAAAATCGGGAAAAGTCGGGTTTATTTTCTATGGCAGAACTTGTTTTTTAAGAACTTATTAAGAATGTAATTTTTAGTTTAAGGTTTTTTCAGAGGTTGCGGTTTGTTTTTCACATAACTTTAGTATCTTAGATCTGGTTGCAAGAAACTTTGATTATCTGAAATGTTGATTGATACTGCTATAAAATTGATCCAAACTCTGTGTGGTTTTGGCCTACAGTCTGGGTAAAGCTTTGAAATGCAAAAATGTTGATTGTTGTGAGATTTTTTTTTCGAATTTTAACATTAAAAATTCTGGAAAAGTTGGGTTTATTTTCTATGGCAGAACTTGTTTTTTAAGAATTTATTAAGGATGTTATTTTTAGTTTAAGGTTTTTTCAGAGGTTGC
>NW_022996444.1:0-3372 GCF_900245975.1 Drosophila guanche | reverse complement strand
ATTACTTCCTTAATAAGTTCTTAAAAAACAAGTTCTGCCATAGAAAATAAACCCGACTTTTCCCGAGTTTTTAAAGTCAAAAATTCGAAAAAAATACCTCACAAAAATCAACATTTTTGCATTTCAAAGCTTTACCCAGACGGTAGGCCAAAACCACACAGAGTTTGGATCCATTTTAAAGCAGTATCAATCAACTTTTTAGATAATCAAAGTTTTTTACAACCAGATTTAAGATACTTAAGTTATGTGAAAAAACAAACCGCAACCTCTGAAAAAACCTTAAACTAAAAATTACATCCTTAATAAGTTCCTAAGAAAACAAGTTCTGCCATAGAAAATAAACCCGACTTTTCCCGAGTTTTTAAAGTAAAAATTTCGAAAAAAAAAAATCTCACAACAATCAACATTTTTGCATTTTAAAGCTTTACCCAGACGGTAGGCCAAAACCACACCGAGTTTGGATCAATTTTATAGCAGTATCAATCAACTTTTCAGATAATCAAAGTTTTTTGCAACCAGATCTAAGATACTTAAGTTATGTGAAAAAACAAACCGCAACCTCTGAAAAAACCTTAAACTTAAAATTACTTCCTTAATAAGTTCTTAAAAAACAAGTTCTGCCATAGAAAATAAACCCGACTTTTTCCGAGTTTTTAAACTCAAAAGTTCGTAAAAAATACCTCACAAAAATCAACATTTTTGCATTTCAAAGCTTAACCCAGACGGTAGGCCAAAACCACACAGAGTTTGGATCCATTTTAAAGCAGTATCAATCAACTTTTCAGATATTCAAAGTTTTTTACAACCAAAATTAGGATACTTAAGTTATGTAAAAAAACAAACCTTAACCTCTGAAAAAAACCTTAAACTTAAAATTACTTCCTTAATAAGTTCTTAAAAATCAAGTTCTGCCATAGAAAATAAACCCGACTTTTCAAGAGTTTTAAAAGTGAAAAATTTCGAAAACAAAAAAATTCACAACAATCAACATTTTTGCATTTCATAGCTTTACCCAGACGGTAGGCCAAAACCACAAACAGTTTGGATCCATTTTATAGCAGTATCAATCAACTTTTCAGATAGTCAAAGTTTTTTACAACCAAAATTAAGATACTTAAGTTATGTGAAAAAACAAACCGCAACCTCTGAAAAAACCTTAAACTTAAAATTACTTCCTTGATAAGATCTTAAAAAACAAGTTCTGCCATAAAAAATAAACCGGAGTTTTTAAAGTAAAAAATTCGTACAAAATACATCACAAAAATCAACATTTTTGCATTTCAAAGCTTTACCCAGACGATAGGCCAAAACCACACAGAGTTTGAATCCATTTTATGACAGAATCAATCAACTTTTCAGATAATCAAAGTTTTTTTGCAACCAGATCAAAGATACTTAAGTTATGTAAAAAAACAAACCGCAACCTCTGAAAAAACCTTAAGCTAAAAATTACATCCCTAATAAGTTCCTAAAAACAAGTTCTGCCATAGAAAATAAACCGGACTTTTCCCGAGCTTTTAAAGTCAAAATTACGTACAAAATACCTTACAAAAATCAACATTTTTGCATTTCAAAGCTTTACCCAGACGCTAGGCCAAAACCACAAACAGTTTGGATCCATTTTATAGCAGTATCAATCAACTTTTCAGATAATCAAAGTTTTTTACAACCAAAATTAAGATACTTAAGTTATGTGAAAAAACAAACCGCGACCTCTGAAAAAAACCTTAAACTTAATATTACTTCCTTAATAAGATCTTAAAAAACAAGTTCTGCCTAGAAAATAAACCCGAGTTTTTAAAGTCAAAAATTCGTACAAAATACATCACAAAAATCAACATTTTTGCATTTCAAAGCTTTACCCAGAAGATAGGCCAAAACCACACAGATTTTAGATCCATTTTATGGCAGTATCAATCAACTTTTCAGATAATCAAAGTTTTTTACAACCAAAATTAAGATACTTAAGTTATGTGAGAAAACAAACCGCAACCTCTGAAAAAATTAAAAATATCGAAAAAAAAAAATCTCACATCAATCAACATTCTTGCATTTCAAAGCTTTACCCAGACGCAAGGCCAACACCACAAACAGTTTGGATCCATTTTATAGCAGTATCAATCAACTTTTCAAATAATCAAGGTTTTTTACAACCAAAATTAAGATACTTAATTTATGTGAAAAACCAAACCGCAACATATGAAAAAACCTTAAACTAAAAATTACAGAATTGCTAGTTCTTAAAAAAACAAGTTCTGCCATAGAAAATAAAACCGACTTTTCCCGAGTTTTTAAAGTCAAAATTAAAAAAAAAATAAAAATCTCACAACAATCAAAATTTTTGCATTTCAAAGCTTTTCCGATACGGTAGACCAAAACCACAAACAGTTTGGATCCATTTTTTACCAGTATCAATCAACTTTTCAGATAATCAAAGTTTTTTACAACCAAAATTAAGATACTTAAGTTATGTGAAAAACCAAAACGGCAACCTCTGAAAAAACCTTAAACTAAAAATAACATCCTTAATAAGTTCCTAAAAATCAAGTTCTGCAATAGAAAATAAACCCGACTTTTCCCGAGGTTTTTTCAAAAAATCGTAAAAAATACCTCACAAAAATCAACATTTCTGCATTTCAAAGATTTACCCAGAATGTAAGCCAAAACCACACAGATTTTTGATCCATTTTATAGCAGTATCAATCAACTTTTCAGACAATCAAAGTTTTTTACAACGAAAATTAGGATACTTAAGTTATGTGAGAAAACAAACCGCAACCTCTGAAAAAACTGATTAAAAAAAAAAAGTCTCACAACAATCAACATTTTTGCATTTCAAAGCTTTTCCGAGACGGTAGACCAAAACCACAAACAGTTTGGATCCATTTTATAAATGTATCAATCAACTTTAAAGATAATCATAATTTTTTACAACCAAAATTAAGATACTTAAGTTATGTGAAAAAACAAACCGCAATCTCTGAAAAAACAATAAACTTAAAATTACTTTCTTAATATGTTCTTAAAAAACAAACTCTGGCATAGAAAATAAACCCGACTTTTCCCGAGTTTGTAAAATAAAAATTACGAAAACAAAAAATCTCACAACAATCAACATTTTTGCATTTCATAGCTTTACCCAGACGGTAGGCCAAAACCACAAACAGTTTGGATCCATTTTATAGCAGTATCAATCAACTTTTCAGATAATCAAGGTTTTTTACAACCAAAATTAAGATACTTAAGTTATGTGAAAAAACAAACCGCTACCTCTGAAAAAACCTTAAACTTAAAATTACTTCCTTAATAAGATCTTAAAAAACAAGTTTTGCCATAGAAAATAAACCGGAGTTTTTAAAGTAAAAAATTCTT
>NW_022996443.1:0-3373 GCF_900245975.1 Drosophila guanche | reverse complement strand
GTAGGCCAAAACCACACAGAGTTTGGATCCATTTTATAGCAGTATCAATCAACTTTTCAGATAATCAAAGTTTTTTACAACCAGATCTAAGATACTTAAGTTATGTGAAAAAACCAACCGCAACCTCTGAAAAAACCTTAAACTTAAAATAACTTCCTTAATAAGTTCCTAAAAAAACAAGTTTTGTCATGGAAAATAAACCCGACTTTTCCTGAGTTTTTTAAGTCAAAAATTCGTAAAAAATACCTCACAAAAATCAACATTTTTGCATTTCAAAGCTTTACCCAGACGGTAGGCCAAACCCACACAGAGTTTGGATCCATTTTATAGCAGTGTCAATCAACTTTTCAGATAATCAAGATTTTTTACAACGAAAATTAAGATACTTAAGTTATGTGAAAAAACAAACCGCAACCTCTGAAAAAACCTTAAACTTAAAATTACTTCCTTAATAGGTTTAAAAAAAAAAAAAGTTCTGGCATAGAAAATAAACCCGACTTTTCCTGAGTTTTTAAAGTCAAAATTTCGAAAAAAAAAATCTCACAACAAAAAACATTTTTGCATTTCAAAGCTTTTCCGAGACGGTAGGTCAAAACCACAAACAGTTTGGATCAATTTTATAGCAGTATCAATCAACTTTTCAGATAATCAAAATTTTTTACAACGAAAATTAAGATACTTAAGTTATGTGAGAAAACAAACCGCACCTCTGAAAAAAGTAAAAATATCGAAAAAAAAATCTCACAACATTCCACATTTTTGAATTTCAAAGCTTTTCTGGGACGGTAGGCCAAAACCACACAGAGTTTGGATCCATTTTATACCAGTGTCAATCAACTTTTCAGATAATCAAAGTTTTTTACAACCAAAATTAAGATACTTAAGTTATGTGAAGAAACAAACCGCAACCTCTGAAAAAACCTTAAACTTAAAATTACTTTCTTAATAAGTTCTTAAAAAACAAGTTCTGGCATAGAAAATAAACCCGACTTTTCCCGAGTTTTTAAAGTCAAAATTTCGAAAACATAAAATCTCACAACAATCAAAATTTTTGCATTTCAAAGCTTTACCCAGACGGTAGGCCAAAACTACACAGATTTTGGATCCATTTTATAGCAGAATCAATTAACTTTTCTGATAATCAAAGTTTTTTACAACGAAAATTAAGATACTTAAGTTATGTGAGAAAACAAACCGCAACCTCTGAAAAAATCTTAAACTAAAAATTACAAAAATGCTAGTTCTTAAAAATCAAGTTCTGGCATAGAAAATAAAACCGACTTCTCCCGAGGTTTTAAAGTAAAAATTTCGAAAAAAAAATCTCACGACAATCCACATTTTTGCATTTCAAAGCTTTACCCAGACGGTAGGCCAAAACCATACAGAGTTTGGATCCATTTTACAGCAGAATCAATCAACTTTTCTGATAATCAAATTTTTTTGCAACCAGAACTTGGGTACTTAAGTTATGTGAAAAAACAAACCCCAACCTCTGAAAAAACCTTAAACTTAAAATTACTTCCTTAATAAGTTTTTAAAAAACAAGTTCTGCCATAGAAAATAAAACCGACTTTTCCCGAGTTTTTAAAGTCAAAAATTCGTAAAATATACATCACAAAAATCAACATTTTTGCATTTCAAAGCTTTACCCAGACGGTAGGCCAAAACCACACAGAGTTTGGATCCATTTTATAG
This sequence comes from Drosophila guanche, assembly GCF_900245975.1. Taxonomy (NCBI): domain Eukaryota; kingdom Metazoa; phylum Arthropoda; class Insecta; order Diptera; family Drosophilidae; genus Drosophila; species Drosophila guanche. Next base: position 1,678 of record NW_022996443.1, on the reverse strand, counting down.
CAGTATCAATCAACTTTTCAGATAATCAAAGTTTTTTGCAACCAGATTCTAGATACTTAAGTTATGTGAAAAAACAAACCGCAACCTCTGAAAAAACCTTAAACTAAAAATTACAAAAATGATAGTTCTTAAAAATCAAGTTCTGGCATAGAAAATAAAACCGACTTTTCCCGAGATTTTAAAGTAAAAATTTCGAAAAAAAATCTCACAACAATCCACATTTTTGCATTTCAAAGCTTTACCCAGACGGTAGGCCAAAACCACACAGAGTTTGGATCCATTTTATAGCAGTATCAATCAACTTTTCAGATAATCAAAGTTTTTTACAAACAAAATTAAGATACTTAAGTTATGTGAAAAAACGAACCGCAACCTCTGAAAAAACCTTAAACTAAAAATTACAAAATTGCTAGTTCTTAAAAAAACAGGTTCTGCCATAGAAAATTAAACCAACTTTTATAATCAAAATTTTTTACATCCAAAATTAAGATACTTAAGTTATGTGAAAAAACAAACCGCAACCTCTGAAAAAACCTTAAACTAAAAATTACAAAATTGCTAGTTCTTAAAAAACAAGTTCTGCCATAGAAAATAAAACCAACTTTTCCCGAGTTTTTAAAGTCGAAATTTCGAAAAAAAAATCTCACAACAATCAACATTTTTGCATTTCCAAGCTTTTCCGAGACCGTAGGCCAAAACCACAAACAGTTTGGATCCATTTAATAGCAGTATCAATCAACTTTTCAGATAATCAAAGTTTTTTACATCCAAAATTAAGATACTTAAGTTATGTAAAAAAACAAACCACAACCTCTGAAAAAACCTTAACCTAAAAATTACTTTCTTAATAAGTTCTTAAAAAACAAGTTCTGCCATAGAAAATAAACCCGAGTTTTTAAAATCAAAATTTTGTCCAAATACCTCACAAAAATGAACATTTTTGCATTTTAAAGCTTTACCGAGACGGTAGGCCAAACCCACATGGAGTTTGGATCCATTTTATAGCAGAATCAATCAACTTTTCAGATAATCAAAGTTTTTTACAACCAAAATTAAGATACTTAAGTTATGTGAAAAAACGAACCGCAACCTCTGAAAAAACCTTAAACTAAAAATTACAAAATTGCTAGTTCTTAAGAAACAAGTTCTGCCATAGAAAATAAAACCAACTTTTCCCAAGTTTTTAAAGTCAAAATTTCGAAAAAAAATCTCTCACAACAATCAACATTTTTGCATTTCAAAACTTTTCCGAGACGGTAGGCCAAAACCACAAAAAGTTTGGATCCATTTAATAGCAGTATCAATCAACTTTTCAGATAATCAAAGTTTTTTACAACCAAAATTAAGATACTTAAGTTATGTGAAAAAACAAACCACAACCTCTGAAAAAACCTTAAACTAAAAATTACAAAATTGCTAGTTCTTAAAAAACAAGTTCTGCCATAGAAAATAAAACCGACTTTTCCCGAGTTTTTAAAGTCAAAATTTCGAAAAAAAAAAATCTCACAACAATCAACATTTTTGCATTTCAAAGCTTTTCCGAGACGGTAGGCCAAAACCACAAAAAGTTTGGATCCATTTAATAGCAGTATCAATAAACTTTTCAGATAATCAAAGTTTTTTACAACCAAAATTAAGATACTTAAGTTATGTGAAAAAACAAACCACAACCTCTGAA
>NW_022996442.1:0-3390 GCF_900245975.1 Drosophila guanche | reverse complement strand
CCTGTTATTATTAATCTTACAAATATTATCGTTTTAAGAGGTGTGTAGGAAATTATGCATTTAATATAGAAGATGAGAAAGATATTTGGATCAGGCCTCCAATAGTGTATAATAATTATGTTTCCACAGTTTGCACTTACATTATGAGGCAGCACAAAGATAAACTGAAATCATATCCTTATCATCGTCAACCGACAGGGTTAGCAATTCATTAGGTCATAGTATTAATTAAAAATAAAACCAGATATTTTTATACTGTAGAAAAGAGGTATACAAAACAAACACGCCGATTGGTAATATTAATATGGTCAATATAATAATCGGTCCGATAATTACTCTATGTTCAATGCGAAGGCTAATATTCATCGTGCATGTAAAATTCAAGTTAGCATTAGATTAAATCATTCACCAGTTCCGCAGTCGCATCATTCACCATCTTGAAACATCTAAAATGTATACCATATGATTACTTCATATAATCACTACAGTTATTGGCGCGAACAATGATAAACTACTTGCTCCAATGGAGAAATTCATAGGTATGTAAGTAAGAATACTTCGTATAATAAGCTAGGAGTTTATAACATTTCTTAAAATTCTCGAAACACTTCGGGGTACTACTGGGTTGTTTTACTATTTTAATATTGATGCTACTGGAAAGTAGCAGGGGCATTGTGGCACAAAATAAATCACTATTTCATAACAATATAAGTGATTGTAAACGTAGAGTTCGGGCAGTAATAACAAAGTCATTTTTGACATTTAGTATATATTTGAATACTTACAATTATTCCACCTTTGAGATGATTGTATGCTACATTATACTATACGCTTGAAATGTTATCTTTAGTTGATTCGTTCTTGGTCTAACGGTCATCACAAATCGCCACAAGCATTTCTGAGGCCTGAAGGGCACCACGTCATCTGCCTGATGTCAGATGCATGTCCATCAAAATATGGGGACATAGCACCGGAATCTATGGTGCCTCTGTTGTTTTTATCATATGTTTGCCAGTATATCCCTTGACTATTCCACACGTCATTCCCATGACAATGAAGGTCATCAAAGTATTCTCCGAAATCCGTGTAGGCATTGGTGACACCGGGGTCTTCACCGTTGGTGCAGAGACTGATATCTATACCATCGTTACCGTTAAAGTACTCATCATAGAATTCACTACGTTTCTCCAGCTCGCGCGTGGGTTCGATTGAAGCAGTGAAACCATACTGACTGAACTGGTGAAAGCCGTAGTGCAATACTGTGCTATTCAACAATGCCGTAACTACCAACGTTGTTAAAGATCCATCACGTTTGATTAGCTGATTGTTCGGGACCGTCACATTAAGAAGTCTGTTACTTTGTGCTTCTGTCATTTCTGAATGATTAATATAGTCTATTCCCAGTAGACCTATGCCTTGTGTGTCCAATAAATCAGCGAGGTCATCCAATGCAGGTGAAATGTCTCTTTTCCAACCTCCGTGAGGTAGTTCGGCAAAAAGCCTTTTTTTATCATATCTAGCAGTGATCTCATTAATCGCATTGTTAATCTTTTTCGCACCGCCACCCCAAGCAGCAATGGTCGTCCCTACATCCCATATACAGTTGACTCCATTCATCACAGCCTCATTGAAGTGGCGGCATTCATCCTGGATGTTATAGAAGTTGAGGGCTGCATCAACTGTCCGATAGGCCACAACTGCCACCCAGAACCACCAATATCTTTTGGATAACTTGGGTGATGACAAATTGGGTGTAACACAATAATCTGCTATAATGCTCCCGTTTGAAGCTAGCCTATAAGCTTCCACTGGTTGAGTATCATTGGAATATAGAACGGCTTTCTCTATCGTAAAAGGACACTCTTCTTGAGCGGTGACGCCTTTAATAAGCGAAGCGCTGAAAATGATCATAGCTGCGATTAAAGCAGCAACGCACAATCGCATCCAGAATACTAGTCGATTTATCTCTCGGGGTGTTGGGCTAAATTCATCCATGGTGGTCGTTGAGCACGTGGAGAAACCCTTATGCTTGGACGAGCTGTCGATACCATTCGTTTTTATACAGAGTCTTGAAAGTTTCCTTAGTATATGTGCTTAAAATGCTACTGTTGAGCTTTTAAAGGCAACCTGCTGGATTTCCCAGCATCTTACGGGAGAGTATTTCACCGTACATCGATTTGTATAATCGTTAGTCGTTTGAGGCTAAAACTTGTACTTAACATGTGAAATTCGTAATACTTGGAGCCTATGTCGCACGAGACGAATTTTGTTGAATATTTAGTAATTTCTAGGTCAAAACTTCGCCCTGTGCTGGATGCAAAAGGAATACGCAGCCATGAAATTTATGTCGAAGCTTTTCGGATGTTCTTTCTCCTAGAGAAACTTTGCAACCAAATGTTGAATTTATTGTACGTGGCTCCATTCCATATTTTTGGCCAAATTTATCTTTTGCTCTCAATTTTTATGTAGTAAAATATGCTTATGGGATTGTCGCAGAAATCGCAGAATTAGAATAGTCAATGACACCGTTCGTCTTCGAGAAATGGTTGAATAATGAGATGATTGTTGGTGATCCATCGTTGATAAAGGCTATAATAGTAAGTATACAAATTGTTCTAGAAGTTCATGTGATCTTACAATTTTTTACGACTGCTGCAATAGACAAATGTGAATTAGGACAGGCCTAATTATGTCATCAGAAAGGTCTTAATCGTAGAAAAAACAACGAAGTATTGGCCTCGAAAAAACCATTTTTTGATAGACGTAGATCAGGATGGAAATCATGGAAGGCTAAGTATGTGGTAATTGAACTTGTCAATTTGAAATAAAAAAAATTCTGATCGAGGCATTTCAGCTTTGCTAATGAAACAGATTGAATTCAGGACGTATGATATATTATTACAGCTCCACAAAAAGTTGCTCACAAACTTTTGCGTAAGCCTACGCAGTTCTTCCTTTTGAGAATAATTGGCTGCACCTCTAGATATAATGGCAAGTTAGAGAATATAGCATCGTAACGTGTGCGAACTTGAAAATAGAAATACAACAAGGGGACCTGTATTTCCCCCTGATAAACACGGCATGCAATTATAGATTAACCAAGAACGTAACGGTAACACACTTCCTGTTGGCCTAAATTAAAATGTACACATCACCAGTTTGATTTGTGTAAAGCATACTAGTCGGTACATCCACGCCTTAGACAGCGTGACCAATGAGGAGGTAACAGCTGATAACTTATAGAATAAATTGGAACAGGCGCCTCATCGTAACTGTAGTCGGTGTGAGAAAATGGATTAATCTAAATTTAATACAAAGAAATTGTTTATTATCATTGCCTAGCTTTTGGAGCGAACAACTAAACGGAGGGACGGGTGTCAAATATATGGT
>NW_022996441.1:0-3392 GCF_900245975.1 Drosophila guanche | reverse complement strand
GGAAAAGCTTTGAAATTCAAAAATGTGGAATGTTGTGAGATTTTTTTTTTTCGATATTTTTACTTTTTTCAGAAGTTGCGGTTTTTTTTCTCACATAACTTAAGTATCTTAATTTTCGTTATAAAAAACTTTGATTATCTGAAGAGTTGATTGATACTGCTATAAAATTGATCCAAACTCTGTGTGGTTTTGGCCTACCGTCTCGGAAAAGCTTTGAAATGTAAAATGTTGATTGTTGTGAGATTTTTTTTTTCGAAATTTTTACTTTAAAAACTCGGGAAAAGTCGGGTTTATTTTCTATGGCAGAAATTGTTTTTTAAGAACTAACAATTTTGTAATTTTTTGTTTAATGTTTTTTCAGAGGTTGCGGTTTTTTTTTCACATAACTTAAGTATCTAGGATCTGGTTGCAAAAAATTTTGATTATCTGAAAAGTTGATTGATTCTGCTATAAAAAGGATCCAAACTCTGTGTGGTTTTGGCCTACCGTCTCGGAAAAGCTTTGAAATGCAAAAATGTTGATAGTTGTGAGATTTTTTGTTTTCGAAATTTTTACTTTAAAAACTCGGGAAAAGTCGGGTTTTTTTTCTATGCCAGAATTTGTTTTTTAAGAACTTATTAAGAAAGTAATTTTAAGTTTAAGGTTTTTTCAGAGGTTGCGGTTTGTTTCTTCACATAACTTAAGTATCTTAATTTTGGTTGTAAAAAACTCTGAAAAGTTGATTGATACTGGTATAAAATGGATCCAAACTCTGTGTGGTTTTGGCCTACCGTCCCGGAAAAGCTTTGAAATTCAAAAATGTGGAATGTTGTGAGATTTTTTGTTTTCGAAATTTTTACTTTAAAAACTCGGGAAAATCGGGTTTATTTTCTGTAGCAGAAATTGTTTTTTAAGAACTAACAATTTTGTAATTTTTTGTTTAATGTTTTTTCAGAGGTTGCGGTTTTTTTTCACATAACTTAAGTATCTAGGATCTGGTTGCAAAAAACTTTGATTATCTGAAAAGTTGATTGATTCTGCTATAAAATGGATCCAAACTCTGTGTGGTTTTGGCCTACCGTCTCGGAAAAGCTTTGAAATGCAAAAATGTTGATTGTTGTGAGATTTTTTTTTCGAAATTTTTACTTAAAAACTCGGGAAAAGTCGGGTTTTTGTTTTCTATGCCAGAATTTGTTTTTTAAGAACTTATTAAGAAAGTAATTTTAAGTTTAAGTTTTTTTCAGATGTTGCGGTTTGTTTCTTCACATAACTTAAGTATCTTAATTTTGGTTGTAAAAAACTTTGATTATCTGAAAAGTTGATTGATACTGGTATAAAATGGATCAAACTCTGTGTGATTTTGGCCTACCGTCCGGAAAAGCTTTGAAATTCAAAAATGTTGATTGTTGTGAGATTTTTTTTTCTCGAAATTTTTACTTTAAAAACTCGGGAAAAGTCGGGTTTATATTCTATGCCAGAAGTTGTTTTTTAAGAACTTATTAAGAAAGTAATTTTAAGTTTGAGGTTTTTTTCAGAGGTTGCGGTTTGTTTCTTCACATAACTTAAGTATCTTAATTTTGGTTGTAAAAAACTTTGATTATCTGAAAAGTTTATTGATACTGGTATAAAATGGATCCAAACTCTGTGTGGTTTTGGCCTACCGTCTCAGAAAAGCTTTGAAATGCTTTTTGTGATGTATTTGTTATGAATTTTTGACTTTAAAAACTCGGGAAAAGTCGGGTTTATTATTTATGGCAGAACTTGTTTTTTTAGGAACTTATTAAGGATGTAATTTTAAGTTTAAGTTTTTTTTAGATGTTGCGGTTTGTTTCTTCACATAACTTAAGTATCTTAATTTTGGTTGTAAAAAACTTTGATTATCTGAAAAGTTGATTGATACTGGTATAAAATGGATCAAACTCTGTGTGGTTTTGGCCTACCGTCCCGGAAAAGCTTTGAAATTCAAAAATGTAGAATGTTGTGAGATTTTTTGTTTTCGAAATTTTTACTTTAAAAACTCGGGTCTATTTTCTATGGCAGAACTCTTTTTTTAAGAACTTATAAAGGAAGTAATTTTTTGTTTAATGTTTTTTCAGAGGTTGCGGTTTTTTTTTCACATAACTTAAGTATCTTAGATCTGGTTGTAAAAAACTTTGATTATCTGAAAAGTTGATTGATACAGCTTTAAAAAGGATCCAAACTCTGTGTGGTTCTGGCCTACCGTCTCGGAAAAGCTTTGAAATGCAAAAATGTTGATTGTTGTGAGATTTTTTTTTTTTTTCGAAATTTTGACTTTAAAAACTCGGGAAAAGTCGGGTTTATTTTCTATGCCAGAATTTGTTTTTTAAGAACTTATTAAGAAAGTAATTTTAAGTTTAGGGTTTTTTCAGAGGTTGCGGTTTGTTTCTTCACATAACTTAAGTATCTTAATTTTGGTTGTAAAAAACTCTGAAAAGTTGATTGATACTGGTATAAAATGGATCCAAACTCTGTGTGGTTTTGGCCTACCGTCTCGGAAAAGCTTTGAAATTCAAAAATGTGGGATGTTGTGAGATATTTTTTTTCGAAATTTTTACTTTAAAAACTCGGGGAAAATCGGGTTTATTTTCTATGGCAGAAATTGTTTTTTAGGAACTAACAATTTTGTAATTTTTTGTTTAATGTTTTTTCAGAGGTTGCGGTTTTTTTTTCACATAACTTAAGTATCTATGATCTGGTTGCAAAAAACTTTGATTATCTGAAAAGTTGATTGATTCTGGTATAAAATGGATCCAAACTCTGTGTGGTTTTGGCCTACCGTCTCGGAAAAGCTTTGAAATGCAAAAATGTTGATTGTTGTGAGATTTTTTTTTTCGAAATTTTTACTTTAAAAACTCGGGAAAAGTCGGGTTTATTTTCTATGCCAGAATTTTTTTTTTAAGAACTTATTAAGAAAGTAATTTTAAGTTTAAGGTTTTTTCAGAGGTTGCGGTTTGTTTCTTCACATAACTTAAGTATCTTAATTTTGGTTGTAAAAAACTTTGATTATCTGAAAAGTTGATTGATACTGGTATAAAATGGATCAAACTCTGTGTGATTTTGGCCTACCGTCCCGGAAAAGCTTTGAAATTCAAAAATGTGGAATGTTGTGAGATTTTTTTTTTTCGATATTTTTACTTTTTTCAGAAGTTGCGGTTTGTTTTCTCACATAAGTTAAGTATCTTAATTTTCGTTATAAAAAACTTTGATTATCTGAAGAGTTGATTGATACTGCTATAAAATTGATCCAAACTCTGTGTGGTTTTGGCCTACCGTCTGGGTAAAGCTTTGAAATGCAAAAATGTTGATTGTTGTGAGAATTTTTGTTTTCGAAATTTTGACTTTAAGAACTCGGGAAAAGTCGGGTTTATTTTCTATGCCAGAACTTGTTTTTT
>NW_022996440.1:0-3395 GCF_900245975.1 Drosophila guanche | reverse complement strand
TCACTGCGTGCTTTCTATCGATAGGGTTGCGACAGGGTTTCCGGGGCCACTGGCCGCCTGACCAACTGATCCACTTGCTGGCGATTGTTTTTATGCCCGGTACTCGAGTAGTAGGTACTCGAAGAGTAAATAGGGTGTGCACAATTTGTGCACAAAGTGAATGTATGTAACACACAGAAGGAATCGTTTCCGACCCCATGAAGTATATATATATTCTTGATCAGCATCAATAGCCGAGTCGATTGAGCCATGGCTGTCGGTCCGTCCGTCTGTCCGTCCGTCTTGTTGAGCGCCTGGATCTCAGAGACTATAAAAGCTAGAGCCACCAAATTTTGCATTTTGACTTCTGTATGCTCACACTGTTACAAGTGTATGAAAAAAATGAGCCCCGTCTCCTTCCGACCCCGCTAAAGAGCGAAAAACTCCCAAAACAAAAATTTGTAAGATACCATATCTATCAGATCACCATTGGGATCCGATTGGATCATTATTAAAACCAGAATGAAGTAAAAATTTTGCAGTTTCTAAACCCACCCCTCAGCTTTTATTTGTTTTTTGCACATTCTCTCATTCACACTCTGCTTCGCCCAGTGTGCGGCCTCTGCCTCTGCAGTGTGTGGATCATGGGGAGGGGGGGTGAGCTAAAGGAGCGTGATGTTATGAGAAGTGTTGTAGATGTAGATGACAGATGAAGAAAAAAAGTAAAATTTGACAAATAACCGCTAAGGTGCAGATGTAGTACTGAGTGCCGGGTATAAAAGTTGTGACGCGAAAGAAGCGTCTCACACGTCCCTTCTCGTTCTTCTTTTTTTATATTGCTGGAAGAGATAAAGCTTCCATTGCGAAGCCTCTTTTCCATCTTTAAGGATTCCTTATAGTATGCCTTGAACAAGGACTCACCAGACTGACTAACTTGTCTCTCACTCACTCTAAAAACTTTACAGTTCAAGACAGAAATACAATATACAAAGAACAGAGATCAAACTCCAAAAATGAAACGAGAGCCACTGAAAGACATTACCAACGTGCAAACGGATAAGAAAATGACCCAAAAGAACACCAAAAATGGGCAACCAGCCCGCAGATGCTTCGAGATCTTTAGAGGATCTAACTGATGGGCGGACCAGAGAGTGAGTGTCAGAGAGGAGTCCGAATAGTATTATCATGTTCATGGTTATTTTGGAAATCTGCAGAACTCACACAGAATAGAGAAACACACAAAAGACACAATCTTAAGCCGCAAGAAATAAGCGACGAATTAAATTTTTATTGGGGTGGGTTGTGTACGTGTCGATCGGACATTGCAATTATTTTTGAATATTTAATATGCATATTTGCACATATATATGTATGTATTAACTTGTTAGTAATTTTCTATTTGTTTCGCCTGTTCTTCCATCCTTTACGATTTCTTTTAGGTCTGTCCTTTTTTAACATGCTTTCCTCCTCCCTTTTCCTCCTTTTCGTCATCAGATAACCGTTCCGGAGTGTTCCAGATCCTGACTGTTACTGATAGTGGCATGCCTCCTTAAAGTACTCGTACGATTTGATATGTTCAAGAGGGTGTTAAGTGTGAGCAGCCTGTTTTCCAAATATTCCGTCATAACCTGCCGTTCATCATCTGTCATAAGTTGCAGCAATACAGAATCGTTGCGTCTGCGTTGAAGGAGAGCCTCATTTAATATGGATATAACTTTGGGGGAGAATTTCGTTATGCTTAAGTCCATTCTGCCTTTTTTCATAGTGACTGACACATTATGTTGCAACGCTATATGCATGACAGTCTGCAGCTCATGCGATGTCAAATCATCCACGTTTCTGTCCCACAACTGGCAGTTGCATTCATTGCTGCAGTCACCAAGTGTATCAACATAGATACTTATATCGGGTGGCTGAAGGTAGTGCATCAGCTGAATTTTGCTCAGAATTTGTGTGAATATCCACAATGAATCATCCTCTTCATAGGGCTCTGTCTAAACTTCCGTAGGATGTTCATAGGCTCTGTTGGAGTCGGCTCTGTGCTATTTATTTGACATTTTCGACACCTTGTTCTCCACGAATTTTTGCAACTTGATTGCCAGGCCGGCACAGGATTGCACTTTCCCTCTTCAACGAAAGCCAATTCTGATAGACAAGTTTGAGATCGAAAATCAGTTCATCTACATTTCGATAGCGCCGTTTCTGCACACGAATAATGATTGTGCCCAGGTCCATGGGATTTTTGAGTCCCGCAATATCTCGGTTTCTTCTGTCCATGGGCAGCATAAAAACTTGTGCATATTGCTTCATTAATACCTTTTCGAGGATCTGCTTTTTGACATATTGAATTTTAATGGTGTATGTACCGGTTGTAGGAGCCTACACATGTAACGACGGGGTATCGTGGGGGACACATATTAAATTTAAATGTACTCACAAAAAAGGTGTAGTCTTACCATTGCTTAAGAAGATTGATGTTATTGATTTTATTAGAGTTGATTGCAATCTTTTTTCACATCTTGCAAATTTTCGATTAAGCACTCAAAAAAATATGCCTCTGTCATTATGTCCTAGAGATGCGAAAGCAACGATTCGCTTCCAAGGCAACTCAACACAAAACAAAACACGATGTAAGCTTTTCCAACACTAGAACACATCGAATGGGGAATGGCTTCAACACTTGCTAAAAACTAGACGGATAAATCCTTTCCATCCCTAGCAAAGAGAATGAACAATCAAGTAGGGCTTTTAGCTATGATTTCTGAATTTAAAGTGTAATAACCGAATTGGAAAGGTGGCTAAGGTCGAAAGGAAGGAGTAAAGCGGAAGAAGCTGTACATTTGGGCAATGAGGCAGCTTTTTATTTATTTTAATTAACAATTATCTGCAAATTCTGCGATGGTGTAAAGAGGGTAGGTTCAGTAGTTTTAGCCTAGATAGGTATGGTGGAAGGAGTCTCTTAGAGTCCCAGTTTAGATTTCTAAGGGCGAATATTAAAAATTGTTTTTGATCGGATTCAATAATTATTTGTTGCTTCTTGTATTGTGGACTCCACACACAAGAACAATACTCCAATATCGGGCGAACCAACGAGACGTACAGTGTTTTAGTTATATATGGATCGTCAAACTCTTTTGACCAACGCTTAATAAACGCAAGAACTACCTTAGCTTTGTTAACAGTTGAAGCAATATGGCTATTAAAACATAGCTTCTGGTCGAATAGGACTCCTAAGTCATTTGATGTGGAGATTCGATCCAGAGCATGGTGTCCTAGAGAATAGGAGACAAAATGTGGGGCACGGCGGTAAAAAGTCATAAGTTTGCACTTGGAATGGTTCAAGAAAAGTAGGTTATTCGAACACCAAATGCTTAATTCATCAAGGTCAAGGCCAGGGATAAATTAAATAAGAAGGT
>NW_022996439.1:0-3395 GCF_900245975.1 Drosophila guanche | reverse complement strand
ACTTATTAAAGATGTAATTTTTAGTTTAAGGGTTTTTCAGAGGTTGCGGTCTGTTTTTTCACATAACTTAAGTATCTTAGATCTGGTTGCAAAAAACTTTGATTATCTTAAAGTTGATTGATACTGCTAAAAAATGGATCCAAGCTGTGTGTGGTTTTGGCCTACCGTCTCGGTAAAGCTTTGAAATGCAAAAATTTTGGTTGTTGTGAGATTTTTATTGTCGAAATATTGACTTTAAAAACTCGGGAACAGTCGGGTTTATTTTCTATGGTAGAACTTTTTTTAGGAACTTATTAAAGATGTCATTTTTAGTTTAAGGTTTTTTTAGAAGTAGCGGTTTATTTTTTCACATAACTTAAGTATCTTAGATCTGGTTGGAAAAAACTTTGATTATATTAAAGTTGATTGATACTGCTAAAAAATTGATCCAAACTGTGTGTGGTTTTGGCCTACCGCCTGGGTAAAGCTTTGAAGTTCAAAAATGTTGATTGTTGTGAGATTTTTATTGTCGAAATATTGACTTTAAGAACTCGGGAACAGTNACTTTTTTTAGGAACTTATTAAAGATGTCATTTTTAGTTTAAGGTTTTTTTAGAAGTAGCGGTTTATTTTTTCACATAACTTAAGTATCTTAGATCTGGTTGGAAAAAACTATGATTATCTTAAAGTTGATTGATACTGCTAAAAAATTGATCCAAACTGTGTGTGGTTTTGGCCTACCGCCTGGGTAAAGCTTTGAAATGCAAAAATGTTGATTTTTTTGAGGTATTTTTCACGACATTTTGACTTTATAAATTCGGGAACAGTCGGGTTTATTTTCTATGGCAGAACTTTTCTTTTAAGAATTTTCAAAGTTTGTACTTTTTTGTTTAAGGTTTTTTTAGAGATTGCGGACTGTTTTTTCACATAACTTAAGTATCTTAGATATGGTTGCAAAAAACTTTGATAATCAAAAAATTTATTGATACTGCTAAAAAATGGATCCAAACTGTGTGTGGTTTTGGCCTACCGTCTCGGTAAAGCTTTGAAATGCAAAAATTTTGGTTGTTGTGAGATTTTTATTGTCGAAATATTGACTTTAAAAACTCGGGAACAGTCGGGTTTATTTTCTATGGTAGAACTTTTTTTAGGAACTTATTAAAAATGTCATTTTTAGTTTAAGGTTTTTTTAGAAGTAGCGGTTTGTTTTTTCACATAACTTAAGTATCTTAGATCTGGTTGCAAAAAACTTTGATTATCTTAAAGTTGATTGATACTGCTAATAAATGGATCCAAACTGTGTGTGGTTTTGGCCTACCGCCTGGGTAAAGCTTTGAAGTTCAAAAATGTTGATTGTTGTGAGATTTTTATTGTCGAAATATTGACTTTAAGAACTCGGGAACAGTCGGGTTTATTTTCTATGGCAGAACTTTTTTTAGGAACTTATTAAAGATGTAATTTTTAGTTTAAGGGTTTTTCAGAGGTTGCGGTCTGTTTTTTCACATAACTTAAGTATCTTAGATCTGGTTGCACAAAACTTTGATTATCTTAAAGTTGATTGATACTGCTAAAAAATTGATCCAAACTGTGTGTGGTTTTGGCCTACCGCCTGGGTAAAGCTTTGAAGTTCAAAAATGTTGATTGTTGTGAGATTTTTATTGTCGAAATATTGACTTTAAGAACTCGGGAACAGTCGGGTTTATTTTCTATGGCAGAACATTTTTTTGGAACTTATTAAAGATGTAATTTTTAGTTTAAGGGTTTTTCAGAGGTTGCGGTCTGTTTTTTACATAACTTAAGTATCCTAGATCTGGTTGCAAAAAACTTTGATTATCTGAAAAGTTTATTGATACTGCTATAAAATGGATCCAAACTGTGTGTGGTTGTGGCCTACCGTCTGGGTAAAGCTTTGAAATGCAAAAATGTTGATTTTTTTGAGGTATTTTTGACGACATTTTGACTTTACAAAATCGGGAACAGTCGGGTTTATTTTCTATTGCAGAACTTTTCCTTTAAGAATTTTCAAAGTTTGTACTTTTTTGTTTAAGGTTTTTTTAGAGATTGCGGACTGTTTTTTCACATAACTTAAGTATCTTAGATCTGGTTGCAAAAAACTTTGATCATCTAAAAATTGATTGCTACTGCTAAAAAATTGATCCAAACTGTGTGTGGTTTTGGCCTACCGTCTGGGTAAAGCTTTGAAATGCAAAAATGTTGGTTGTTGTGAGATTTTTATTGTCGAAATATTGACGGTGTTTGCGGGTGTTTTTTCACATAACTTAAGTATCTTAGATCTGGTTGCAAAAATCTTTGATTATCTTAAAGTTGATTGATAGTGGTAAAAAATTGATCCAAACTGTGTGTGGTTTTGGCCTACCGCCTGGGTAAAGCTTTGAAGTTCAAAAATGTTGATTGTTGTGAGATTTTTATTGTCGAAATATTGACTTTAAAACCTCGAGAACAGTCGGGTTTATTTTCTATGGCAGAACTTTTTTTTAGGAACCTATTAAAGATGTCATTTTTAGTTTAAGGTTTTTTTTAGAAGTAGCGGTTTGTTTTTTCACATAACTTAAGTATCTTAGATATGGTTGCAAAAAACTTTGATTATCTAAAAATTGATTGATACTGCTAAAAAATTGATCCAAACTGTGTGTGGTTTTGGCATACCGTCTGGGTAAAGTTTTGAAATGCAAAAATGTTGATTGTTGTGAGATTTTTATTGTCGAAATATNGGCAGAACTTTTTTTTAGGAACCTATTAAAGATGTCATTTTTAGTTTAAGGTTTTTTTTAGAAGTAGCTATTAACCTAACTATACCTATTAAAGATGTCATTTTTAGTTTAAGGTTTTTTTTAGAAGTAGCGGTTTGTTTTTTCACATAACTTAAGTATCTTAGATATGGTTGCAAAAAACTTTGATTATCTAAAAATTGATTGATACTGCTAAAAAATGGATCCAAACTGTGTTTGGTTTTGGCCTACCGTCTCGGTAAAGCTTTGAAATGCAAAAATGTTGGTTGTTGTGAGATTTTTATTATCGAAATATTGACTTTAAGAACTCGGGAACAGTCGGGTTTATTTTCTATGGTAGAACTTTTTTTAGGAACTTATTAAAGATGTCATTTTTAGTTTAAGGTTTTTTTAGAAGTAGCGGTTTGTTTTTTCACATAACTTAAGTATCTTAGATCTGGTTGCAAAAAACTTTGATTATCTTAAAGTTGATTGATACTGCTAAAAAAATGGATCCAAACTGTGTTTGGTTTTGGCCTACCGTCTCGGTAAAGCTTTGAAATGCAAAAATGTTGGTTGTTGTGAGATTTTTATTATCGAAATATTGACTTTAAAAACTCGGGAACAGTCGGGTTTATTTTCTATGGTAGAACTTTTTTTAGGAACTTATTAAAGATGTCATTTTTA
>NW_022996438.1:0-3401 GCF_900245975.1 Drosophila guanche | reverse complement strand
CAGACTGTAGGCCAAAACC
Organism: Drosophila guanche; assembly: GCF_900245975.1. Lineage (NCBI taxonomy): Eukaryota > Metazoa > Arthropoda > Insecta > Diptera > Drosophilidae > Drosophila > Drosophila guanche. The sequence goes on along the minus strand of NW_022996438.1, from coordinate 3,382 downwards.
ACACAGAGTTTGGATCCACTTTATAGCAGTATCGATCAACTATTCAGGTTATCAAAGTTCTTTACAACCAGATCTAAGATACTTAAGTTATATGCAAAAACAAACCGCAACCTCTGAAAAAACCTTAAACTAAAATTACATCCTTAATAAATTCTTAAAAAACAAGTTCTGTCATAGAAAATAAACACGACTTTTCCCCGATTTTTTAAAGTCAAATTTTCGAAGAAAAAAAATCTCACAACCATCAACGTTTTTTCATTTCAAAGCTTTGCCCAGCCGTTAGGCCAAAATCCCACAGAGTTTGGATCCATTTTATAGCAGTATCAATCAACTTTTCAAATAATCAAAGGTTTTTGCATCCAGATCTAAGTTACTTAAGCAATGTGAAAAAAGAAATCGCTCCCTCTGAAAAAACATTAAACAAAAAATTCTTTCTTAATAAATTCTTTAAAAAAAAGTTCTGCCAAAGAAAATAAACCCGACTCTTCCCGAACTTTTTAAAGTCAAAATTTCGTAAAAAATACCTCACAACAATCAACAGATTTGCATTTCAAAGCTTTACCCAGACGGTAGGCCAAAACCACGCAGAGTTTGGTTCCACTTTATAGCAGCATCAATCAACTTTTCAGATAATCAAATTTCTTTACAACCAGATCTAAGATACTTAAGTTATATGCAAAAACAAACCGCAACTTCTGAAAAAACCTTAAACTAAAAATTACATCCTTAATAAGTTCTTAAAAAACAAGTTCTGCCATAGAAAATAAACCCGACTTTTCCCGAGTTTTTAAAGTCAAAATTTCGAAGAAAAAAAATCTCACAACAATCAACATTTTTGCATTTCAAAGCTTTACCCAGACGGTAGGCCAAAACCACACAGAGTTTGGATCCATTTTATAGCAGTATCAATCAACTTTTCAGATAATCAAAGTTTTTACAACCAAAATTAAGATACTTTACTAAGCTTTCAAAGTTATGCGAAAAAACAAAATAAACCCGACTTTTCCCGAGTTTTTAAAGTCAAAATTTCAAGTCAAACACTCCCCGAGTTAAGACGTGCCTAAAAATTAACGCGGAAGCTGAGATGGCGCTAAATCTACTATTAACAGTTATGCGATTTACAAAACAAAAGCGAACCAAACAGTGGTTGCTGATAAGCATTAACAAAGTGTTGTTGTTATCATGAACGACGACGAAGACGACACAACGGTTTGAGAGAGTAAAATTGAAGTCAAAGGCAGTCAAGAGACAAAACCAAGTCTCTCCTATTCTACTAAAGAAAAAAATCGCTCTGGACTTAGCACCCAGCACCAGCTCCAATCAATATGCCCTCCTTAGCGACAGCACGCCAAATAACGGAAATGAAGATGAAAACGAAGCACTGGACATGATAACTGAAGATAACTTAACTGAATCTGCCAAGCCGCCACCTATATTCTTATCTGAAGTCAGTGATATAAAAGGTATGCTAGTTTACCTCGAGACTACAATTAAAAAAGAGCTTTTCTTTTATAAAGTACAACGCGATGGTCATGTGAGAGTTATGGTTAAGTCTATTGAAGAATACAGGAAAATTGTTAAAACTCTTACTAAAGATTCTGTCAAATTTCACACATACCAACTTAAACATGAGAGGGCATTCAGAGTTGTTATTAAGAATTTGCACTTCTCAACGGATATCGACTTAATCAAACAAGATGTGGAGTCCAAAGGTCACGCTGTTAGAAACATTAGTAATATTAAAAGTCGTGTAACCAAAGAGCCATTGAATTTGTTCTACTTAGACATTTAGCCCAACAATAAGAACTTAGATATATACAAAGTTAAACTCATTGGTAACGCAGTTGTTAATATAGAACCACCCCGTTAAACCAAAGAAATCGTTCAGTGTTATCGTTGCCAGGAATTTGGACACACAAAGTCATATTGTGCCAAAACTCACAGATGTGTGAAATGCTCTCTTAACCATCCCAGCAACGTTTGCCCAAAAGATAAAGAGCAACCAGCAAAATGTGCCAACTGCAACGAACTAGTACGACGATCAATGTTTCCCACATTTCAGATAGTGGATCTTATATAAAAAAAAATAGTAAGCGGACGCAACCACCAGAGAAACACCAAAGATGACAATAATAAAAATGACCATGATACATATCAATCATTTGCTCCGTTTAATAATTCGACCCAACAACCCAAAGATTACCAATCATACGCTCAAGTTGCTGCAGGAAATAGTAACTCGAAGAAGTCTCTAGAAAGAATAGAACAGCTTCTAGAAAAACAATCTCAACTTACCAATAATTTACTTAACATGATAATGTTACTTGTAAATAAGCTATGCAAATAAATCTAAACTTAGGAATATGGAATGCCAATGGGCTTTCCAACCATGTAAATGAAATAGCTTTATTTTTAAAAACGAATGCCATTGACGTCATGCTTATTTCAGAAACACACTTCACTAGCAAATCTTTTTTTAAAGTTACTGGATACGACACAGTAAGAGCTGACCATCCATCAGATAGAGCTCATGGAGGTGCTGCAATTCTTGTCAAGCAGGGCCTTAAATTTCAAATCATGGACAGTACTAGGGAAAACGCTATGCAAGCTGCCACAATTCAGATAAAATGTATGCACGCAGATGTCTCAATAACAGCGATTTATCTCCCACCAAGACTCACAATAAAAGAACTCGATTTCAAAAACTTTTTCCAAGGACTGGGAGCAAAGTTTATCGTGGGAGGCGACTTCAATGACAAACATCCATGGTGGGGATCCAGATTAACAAACCCGAAGGGATCGGAGTTATACAAATGCTTACGAAACAATAACATAACGACTTTGTCAAATGGTGTGCCCACATACTGGCCAACTAATAGTCGAAAAATTCCAGATTTGATTGATTTCATAGTATTCTCTGGAATCCCACAATCACACATGCGAGTAATGGAGAGCTTTGACCTTAACTCAGATCATTCTCCAATAATAGCAACTTACAGCACAATAGCCCATATGTTGGAAAAGCCCTATAAAGTAATAACAGCCTCTACAGACATTAACGCATTTAAAAGCCATTTAGATTCAGCTATAAGCCTGGACATTCCGTTAAAAACAGGAGAGGAGATAGACTATGCTGTGGAGCTTTTCACAAATACAATTCATAATGCGAGCTACAGAAACACGAATCATGCTCTTAATCATCAACAACCAAACCAATTGAACCTTTCAACCGATCTTCGACAAAAAATACAAAATAAAAGGAATCTGCGAAAACGCTGGCAAGAAACTCACTACCCTGCTGACAAAAGATTATACAACAAGGCTGCATCTGAGCTTAGACAACTGCTGTCGAACTTACGCAATGAATCTCTAGCTGCGTATC
>NW_022996437.1:0-3406 GCF_900245975.1 Drosophila guanche | reverse complement strand
AGTCGGGTTTATTTTCTATGGCAGAACTTTTCTTTTAAGAATTTTCAAAGTTTGTACCTTTTTGTTTAAGGTTTTTGCAGAGGTTGCGGTTTGTTTTTTCACATAACTTAAGTATCTTAATTTTGGTTGTAAAAAACTTTGATTATCTGAAAAGTTGATTGATACTGCTATAAAATGGATCCAAACTCTGTGTGGTTTTGGCATACCGTCTGGGTAAAGCTTTGAAATGCAAAAATTTTGATTTTTGGGAGTTTTTTTTTTTTACGAATTTTTGCATTTAAAATCTCGGGAACAGTCGGGTTTATTTTCTATGGCAGAACTTTTTTTTAAGAATTTATTAAGGATGTAATTTTTAGTTTAAGGTTTTTTCAGAGATTGCGGTTTGTTTTTTCACATAACTTAAGTATCTTAGATCTGTTTGTAAAAAACTTTGATTATCTGAAAAGTTGATTGATACTGCTATAAAATGGTTCCAAACTCTGTGTGGTTTTGGCCTACCGTCTCGGTAAAGCTTTGAAATGCAAAAATGTTGATTTTTGTGAGATTTTTTTTTACGATATTTTGACTTTAAAACTCGGGAACAGTCGGGTTTATTTTCTATGTCAGAATTTTTTTTTAAGAATTTATTAAGGATGTAATTTTTAGTTTAAGGTTTTTTCAGAGATTGATATTTTGACTTTAATAACTCGGGAACAGTCGGGTTTATTTTCTATGTCAGAACTTTTTTTTAAGAATTTATTAAGGATGTAATTTTTAGTTTAAGATTTTTTCAGGGGTTGCGGTTTGTTTTCACATAACTTAAGTATCTTAGATCTGGTTGAAAAAAACTTTCATTATCTGAAAAGTTGATTGATACTGCTATAAAATGGTTCCAAACTCTGTGTGGTTTTGGCCTACCGTCTCGGTAAAGCTTTGAAATGCAAAAATGTTGATTTTTGTGATATTTTTTTTTTACGATATTTAGACTTTAAAACTCGGAACAGTCGGGTTTACTTTCTATGGCATAACTTTTTATTTAAGAATTTATTAAGGATGTAATTTTTAGTTTAAGGTTTTTTCAGAGGTTGCGGTTTGTTTTTCACATAACTTTAGTATCTTAGATCTTGTTGTAAAGAACTTTGATTATCTGAAAAGTTGATTGATACTGCTATAAAATGGATCCAAACTCTGTGTGGTTTTGGCCTACCATCTGGGTAAAGCTTTGAAATGCAAAAATGTTAATTGTGGTGAGATATTTTTTACCAAGTGCCAAGTGCAATTCCTTTCCAAAGAACTCCTCGACGTTTGAAGCTTCTGAAGTTACATTTGCTTATCCTTTTTTTTCTTCTTGGTCTTCACGGGCAGTGGTCCAGGGGTCTTGAAAATTGTGTGGCACGTGGTGCAAATGGGACTATATTTGCAGAACACCGACAGGCAAACGGAGCACACATAGCCAATGTCAATGAGCTCTCGATGGCAGAAGCAGGAGGCGAGATAGTCCACCTTTGGCGGTGGCGGAAGTACCAATTTGTGACGCATCTGTGGTGCCGGCAGAAACACCCACAGTAAATACTGTAGCAGGCCATCCAACTGTGTGACCTTTAGGAACTGGCCAGTGGTTATATCACAGCCTTGTTGCAGCAAGCTCAAAGTTTTATCCAATGCGCAGGTGTCTATAGTTATGCCCAGCTTTTGTACGGTAAAGAACACATTCATGAATGTCATGTACTGGGAGGAGCACTCATTGCTGCCCGTCAGCACCAGAATACGGGAATGCATCTTAACGCCGGCGGCAACATTGCGTTGCAATCTTGATATGTAGCACAGTGCCATGGCCATGCTGCCAGCTAGCAGGCTCTCAGAGGGTGCATTAAGGCTAGGGGCATTCATCAGAATGCTACCCAGCTGCTGCTTCACAGTCTTCTCCACCAAACTGAAGGCTTCGTACTGGCCGTCAATCTGTCGCAGTTCCACCTGACGCCTTGGCTGTGGATAGAGGAAATTTGTTGCATGATGCGAGCAGGAGATGACCGCCAATTTGTTCTGTGCCTTCTGCATGAGGTGCGCATTGCCGAAAGCGATCACTGCTTCCAGTATCTGTGTGAGGTTCTGCGGGTTCTGGCGGACTAACACGACAATACCTAAGCACAGGTCGTGCTACTGGTTGTCCAGCTACGGCCTGAGTCAAACGTAAAACAAAGCCAAGGTAAAATAGCTAAATTCTTAAATAATTCCTACATTAAAAATCAAATTCCAAAAAAGTCTCCACAGCCTAACAAAAAAGTGTACCTAAATCATAGAATCTAGACCAACGTTTTTTGAAACTAAATCTGAAAAGTTGATTGATACTGCTATAAAATGGATCCAAACTCTGTGTGGTTTTGGCCTACCGTCTACGTAAAGCTTTGAAATGCAAAAATGTTGATTTTTGTAAGGTATTTTTTACGATATTTTGACTTTAAAAACTCGGGAAGAGTCGGGTTAGTTTTCTATGGCAGAACTTGTTTATTAAGAAATTCAAAGTTTGTACTTTTTTCTTCAAGGTTTTTTCAGAGGTCGCGGTTTGTTTTTTCACATAACTTAAGTATCTTAAATATGGTGGTAAAGAACTGTGATTATCTGAAAAGTTGATTGTTACTGCTATAAAATGGATCCAAACTCTGTGTGGTTTTGGCATACCGTCTGGGTAAAGCTTTGAAATGCAAAAATTTTGATTTTTGGGAGTTTTTTTTTTTTACGAATTTTTGCATTTAAAATCTCGGGAACAGTCGGGTTTATTTTCTATGGCAGAACTTTTTTTTAAGAATTTATTAAGGATGTAATTTTTAGTTTAAGGTTTTTTCAGAGATTGCGGTTTGTTTTTTCACATAACTTAAGTATCTTAGATCTGTTTGTAAAAAACTTTGATTATCTGAAAAGTTGATTGATACTGCTATAAAATGGTTCCAAACTCTGTGTGGTTTTGGCCTACCGTCTCGGTAAAGCTTTGAAATGCAAAAATGTTGATTTTTGTGATATTTTTTTTTTACGATATTTAGACTTTAAAACTCGGAACAGTCGGGTTTACTTTCTATGGCATAACTTTTTATTTAAGAATTTATTAAGGATGTAATTTTTAGTTTAAGGTTTTTTCAGAGGTTGCGGTTTGTTTTTCACATAACTTTAGTATCTTAGATCTTGTTGTAAAGAACTTTGATTATCTGAAAAGTTGATTGATACTGCTATAAAATGGATCCAAACTCTGTGTGGTTTTGGCCTACCGTCTCGGTAAAGCTTTGAAATGCAAAAATGTTGATTTTTGTGATATTTTTTTTTTACGATATTTAGACTTTAAAACTCGGAACAGTCGGGTTTACTTTCTATGGCATAACTTTTTATTTAAGAATTTATTAAGGATGTAATTTTTAGTTGAAGGTTTTTTCAGAGG
>NW_022996436.1:0-3413 GCF_900245975.1 Drosophila guanche | reverse complement strand
TTACTGCCATCAATGCAAAGACGCCCTGCATTTTGGTGGATGTCGTAGTGGTTGGCCTGGATCCGGGATTGCACGTCTTCCACATAAACGAAAGTGGCGATGTTTCCCTAGGGTGCGCCTCTGTTGGCGACCATTATAATCAGCGTCTGTCCCGTCAAGGCAGCTCAGAAGCATCGCCTTCAGAACGGCACGCTGGCGACTTGGCGCTGATGAGAGTAGACGGGCGAAGATCAGGTTCGTGGATTCTGTGCTGAAGATGGCGAAGATAATTGGAAGGGCCGTTGTTGTAACAGGCAGTGCTGACGATCTGGAACTTGGTGCAAACGACCAAAGTCTGATTGACGGCAACTCGGGCGAAAGGTATATACATAATGATGGTACACAGAGTATATTTTGATTATATGTGTATATTTCGCTTCAGAATCGCCTGCGGGATAATTGCTCGCTCGGCGGGAATAATGAAGAACTTTAGATGTGATGGAGTTTCGCTTTGGGATGAACGCAACAGACCTCTGGCTGGAAAGGAGCGCTCCCAAAAGCTGTAAGTGTTTCACATTCACCTCTGACTCTGAGAGAGAGACTCGGAATTGCAGTCAAGTGCTTCGCCTATTTCTCAAGTCGCCAGGACCGGGATACATGGCAGAAAGAAAATGCTTAGAAATTTGTTCTCGGGTACTCCGATGGCAATTTAGAGACACAGTGGTTATGGTGAGAGCAAGAGAAAGTGAAAGAGCGGCAGAGTAATTGAAGTACCTTTGCACGTGCCCGACAGCCTTTGGTTCTAAAGATCTCAGCGGTGGGGTAGCGAAAGGTTACCCGAAAGGCAACCCGTTGAATGCTGATTTCTTTAAAGACGAGCACACTTCACTCTTCCTATTTTATTTAATCTCTTAGTTTAGGATTTTTAACAAATAAATGCTTCTCAACGATCTGATAAGTGTTTAAAGAGAAAATATACATTGTACTTTGGCTAAGTTACACTTCAACTTATTTACAGACTAAAAATACAGACGCAAAGGAAATCGCAAAAAAAGTGGCACCAAACTACGAGTATTGTTTTAAACATATAGGGGGCTCGCCATTGCCCTTGAAGTTTGAGCTTTACAAAAAGCACGGACATGGAACAAGGCTTATATAAATAACATAAAAATAATACAAATGAGGGGGGGAATCGCAGATAGATCGCAGATAGTTCCTATCAAACTTCAAGGCTAAGATAACTAAGACCAAATTAGTTAAAGCGAGGCGAATTGCCGGATCTGTTTTCGGAGGTGAGCCGCGGACTGAAGTAAACATCCGAGTCCATTGAGTTGTCCAAATAGTTCAAATGGCGAATAGATGGCGAGTCTAAAACAATATCAAAAGCATTCACATATTATGGCATCGATCATTATTTGAAATATAATGAATCCACAACTTACTGTCATATGCGTTTGGACCAACAGTGGGACTGTTTTTGGATTTCTGCATCTGGAAAACTGTAAGAAAAATGGGGTTAAAAAAATAGGAAGCCAAATCAAAATTCCCTCGGAATTCGGGTTTCCCTGACACATTTATCCTAGGGAGCAGCTTCGATACCCGCACTCGTGCCGACCTAAGCAAGACCCAAGCATGCAATTAGTCCGTGTAGCCTGTTTGGCATTAACCAAACCAAATGGCCATATCTATCAGATCACCAAATTGGGATCCGATCGGATCATTATTATAGCCAGAATGAAGAAATTAATTTTCAATGGCTAAACCCACCCTGGCCAGCAGCCTTTGTTTTTCCTTTCACATTCTCTCATTCACACTCTGCTTCTGCTTCACTCGGCCCCTGCCTCTGCCGTCCCTCTGCCCATGCCTCTACCGACTTTTAACCAAGACTCGGTTTTTAACGCCCAGTATTAGAAAAAGAGTTACGCAAAGTTGCGTACAAGAAATTTTCATAGATCCACTTTCGAAAAATTTGCTGTGAAACCTATCGGTCCAAGAATGTACCAATTTTATTACTGTTTTAAATATCTCATAAATTGGAAAATATTAACTGATCCAATTTGTTTGATGCATTTTATTAAGTAGGCTTTTTACTACGTGTTCTGTAATGTGAACGATATCTAGTGGTTGGCGATGTCTTCTACATCTAGATGTAGTCCTGAGTGCCGGGTATAAAAGTTGTGACGCGTAAGAAGCGTCTCACATGTCCCTTCTCGTTTTAATTGTAATAGTTTCATCTTTAGTTACTCAGTTTTGTCAATTCTTTTTAAACTATAACATTTTATTGCGTTTACTTCACGATTGTTGTTGGTCCAGACCTCCAGCAGCGATGCATGAGTGAACTCATAAGCATCTGCAAAATTTGAAATTTTTCGTAAAGGGACAAAAACGAGCAAAAAGCATTAATAACATGTAACTTGAACCTCTGTGCAGTGGTGTTCTGTGCAAAAGAAATGTTCCACAGAAAACACGTGCAATTGTTAGTACCAAGCTAAAAAGACACACGAACAAAATATTGGACAATTAAATAACTACACAAAACTATACAAAAACATGTATTAACAATTAATTTAAATACCTCGACGTGTTATTTCCATATTTTTACTTGTGTAAAGACTTTGTAATCGTGCTTCAATTACAGCTGCAAGTTGCTCAATTTTTCCCGCACTTTTTCACAAGTCAAAGCATTTTAAAGTCAGCCGACTTTGAAAGCATATTACGCGCTTTGAAAAAGCTTGTGAAAAAATGGGGAGACATTAAGAAACTTTCAGCTTTAATTGTAGCTCGTTTTCAAAGTTTAAATAAAAAAATAAAAAAAATGTGGAAATAATAAGTCGCGGTAATTCAACTTTTTTGATAGTTGTGTGTAGTTTTTTAATTGTTCAATGTTTTGTTCGTGTACTTGGTACTAACAATTGCATGTTACTAACCATTTATTATAGAATCACGTGGTGTTAATGCTTTTTGCGCGTTTGCCCCTTTTCGGAAAATTTTAGATTTTGCAGATGCTAATGAGTTTACTCATGCAGCACTGCTAGAGGTCTGGAGCAACTGTAGAACTACTGTAGAAAATTGTGACAAAAACTGTCTAACTAAAGATGAAGGTATTATAATTTAAACGAAAATTATCCAATTTATTGCTTAGGCAAACAAGTACTGAGCGAAATGCAATCGCACGTTGGAGCGATTCCAATCAAATTACTTGTAACCAAACAATCAGTCAATTAAATATATTTTTTTTATACCCGGTACTCGAAGAGTAAATAGGGTATATTGTATTTGGGCACAAAGTTAATGAATGTAACACACAGAAGGAAACGTTTCCGACCACATAAAGTATATACATTCTTGGTCAGCATCAATAGCCGAGTCGATTGAGCCATGTCTGTCTGTCCGTCCGTCCGTCTTGTTGAGCGCCTGGATCTCAGACACCATAA
>NW_022996435.1:0-3417 GCF_900245975.1 Drosophila guanche | reverse complement strand
AAATTCTGCCATAGAAAATAAACCCGACTTTTCCCGAGTTTTTAAAGTCAAAATTTGGAAAAAAAATCTCACAACAATCAACAATTTTGCATTACAAAGCTTTACCCAGACGGTAGGCCAAAACCACACAGAGTTTGGATCCATTTTATAGCAGTTTCAATCAACTTTTTAGATAATCAAAGAGTTGTACAACCAAAATTAAGATACTTAAGTTATGTGAAAAAACAAACCGCAACCTCTGAAAAAACCTTAAACTAAAAATTACAAAATTGCTAGTTCTAAAAAACAAGATCTGCCATAGAAAATAAAAGCGACTTTTCCCGAGCTTTTAAAGTAAAAATTTCAAAAACAAAAAATCTCACAACAATCAACGTTTTTGCATTTCAAAGCTTTTCCGAGACGGTAGGTCAAAACCGCAAACAGTTTGGATCCATTTTATAGCAGTATCAATCAACTTTTCAGATAATCAAAGTTTTTTACAACCAAAATTAGGATACTTAAGTTATGTGACAAAACAAATCGCTACCTCTGAAAAAACCTTAAACTAAAAATTACAAAATTGCTAGTTCTAAAAAACAAGATCTTTCATAGAAAATAAAAGCGACTTTTCCCGAGTTTTTAAAGTAAACATTTCGTACAAAATACCTCACAAAAATAAACATTTTTGCATTTCAAAGCTTTGCCCAGACGGTAGGCCAAAACCACAGAGAGTTTGGATCCATTTTATAGCAGTATCAATCAACTTTTCAGATAATCAAAGTTTTTTGCTACCAAAATTAAGATACTTAAGTTATGTGAAAAAACAAACCGCAACCTCTGAAAAAACCTGAAACTAAAAATTACATCCTTAGTAAGTTCCTTAAAAACAAGTTCTGCCATAGAAAATAAACCTGACTTTTCCCGAGTTTTTAAAGCCAAATTTGGAAAAAAAAAATCTCACAATAATAATTAATTTTGCATTACAAAGCTTTACCCAGACGGTAGGCCAAAACCACACAGAGTTTTCATCCATTTTATAGCAGTATCAATCAACTTTTCAGATAATCAAAGATTTGTACAACCAAAATTAAGATACTTAAGTTATGTGAAAAAACAAACCGCAACCTCTGAAAAAACCTTAAACTAAAAATTACAAAATTGCTAGTTCTAAAAAACAAGATCTGTCATAGAAAATAAAAGCGACTTTTCCCGAGCTTTTAAAGTACAAATTTCGAAAACAAAAAATTTCACAACAATCAACGTTTTTGCATTTCAAAGCTTTTCCGAGACGGTAGGTCAAAACCGCAAACAGTTTGGATCCATTTTATAGCAGTATCAATCAACTTTTCAGATAATCAAAGTTTTTTACAACCAAAATTAGGATACTTAAGTTATGTGACAAAACAAATCGCTACCTCTGAAAAAACCTTAAACTAAAAATTAAAAAATTGCTAGTTCTAAAAAACAAGATCTGTCATAGAAAATAAAAGCGACTTTTCCCGAGTTTTTAAAGTAAACATTGCGTACAAAATACCTCACAAAAATAAACATTTTTGCATTTCAAAGCTTTGCCCAGACGGTAGGCCAAAACCACAGAGAGTTTGGATCCATTTTATAGCAGTATCAATCAACTTTTCAGATAATCAAAGTTTTTTGCTACCAAAATTAAGATACTTAAGTTATGTGAAAAAACAAACCGCAACCTCTGAAAAAACCTTAAAATAAAAATTACATCCTTAATAAGTTCTTAAAAAACAAGTTCTGCCATAGAAAATAAACCCGACTTTTCCCGAGTTTTTAAAGTAAAAATTTCATACAAAATATCTCACAAAAATAAACATTTTTGCATTTCAAAGCTTTGCCCAGACGGTAGGCCAAAACCACACAGATTTTGGATCCATTTTATAGCAGTATCAATCAGCTTTTCAGATAACCAAAGTTTTTACAACAAAAATTAAGATACTTAAGGTTTGTGAAAAAACAAAGCGCTACTTCTAAAAAACCTTAAACAAAAAAGTACAAACTTTGAAAAGTCTTAAACGAAAAGTTCTGCCATAGAAAATAAACCCGAATTTTCCCGAGTTTTTAAAGTAAAAATTTCGAAAAAAAAAAATCTCACAACATTTTTGCATTTCAAAGCTTTACCTAGACGGTAGGCCAAAACCACACAGAGTTTGGATCCATTTTATAGCAGTATCAATAAACTTTTCAGATAATCAAAATTTTTACAACCAAAATTAGGATACTTAAGTTATGTGAAAAAACAAATCGCTACCTCTGAAAAAAACCTTAATTTAAAAATTACAAAATTGCTAGTTCTTAAAAAACTAGATCTGCCATAGAAAATAAGACCGACTTTTCACGTATTTTTAAAGTCAAAATTTCCAAAAAAAAATCTCACATCAATCAACATTTTTGCATTTCAAATCCTTACCCAGGCGGTACGCCAAAACCACACAGAGTTTGGATCCATTTTATAGCAGTATCAATCAACTTTTCAGATAATCAAAGTTTTTTACAACCAAAATTAAGATACTTAAGTTATGTGAAAAAACAAACCGCAACCTATGAAAAAACCTTAAACTAAATATAACAAAATTGCTAGTTCTTAAAAAACAAGATCTGCCATAGAAAATAACAGCGACTTTTCCCAAGCTTTTAAAGTAAAAATTTCGAAAACAAAAAATCTCACAACAATCAACGTTTTTGCATTTCAAAGCTTTTCCGAGATGGTAGGTCAAAACCACACACAGTGTGGATCCATTTTATAGCAGTATCAATCAACTTTTCAGATAATCAGAGATTTTTACAACCAAAATTAAGATACTTAAGTTATGTGAAAAAACCTTAAACTAAAAATTACATCCTTAGTAAGTTCCTTAAAAACAAGTTCTGCCATAGAAAATAAACCTGACTTTTCCCGAGTTTTTAAAGTCAAAATTTGGAAAAAAAAAATCTCACAACAATCAACAATTTTGCATTACAAAGCTTTACCCAGACGGTAGGCCAAAACCACACAGAGTTTTCATCCATTTTATAGCAGTATCAATCAACTTTTCAGATAATCAAAGATTCTTACAACCAAAATTAAGATACTTAAGTTATGTGAAAAAACAAACCGCAACCTCTGAAAAAACCTTTAACTAAAAATTACATCATTAATAAGTTCCTGAAAAACAAGTTCTGCCATAGAAAATAAAACCGACTTTTCCCGAGTTTTTAAAGTCAAAATTTGGAACAAAAATCTCACAACAATCAACAATTTTGCATTACAAAGCTTTACCCAGACGGTAGGCCAAAACCACACAGAGTTTGGATCCATTTTATAGCAGTTTCAATCAACTTTTCAGATAATCAAAGATTTGTACAACCAAAATTAAGAAATTAAGTTATGTGAAAAAACAAACCGCAACCTCTGAAAAAACCTTAAACTAAAAA
>NW_022996434.1:0-3417 GCF_900245975.1 Drosophila guanche | reverse complement strand
TAAGGGGCACTCCCTACTGTAGGCACCCGATTTGCGGATGCCGTGGCGAGAAACTTCTACAGGGAGTGGTGCCGTGCTTGGTATATTTCATATGATGAAAAATGTAAAATTTGTCTTTACATATGATATGGGGAAAATACCTAGATGGCAATGTCTGATACAATATTTTGTTGGATATGTATATAGTTGTTTTGTGTGTGTTTTTTATTAAAATTCGAGAACAAATGACTGTTAAGGGGGCACTCCCTATTATACGCACCTGATTTGCGGAAGCCGTGGCAAAAAACCTATATAGGGAGTGGTGTCGTGCTTGGTATATTTCATATGATGAAAAATTTAAAATTTGTCTTTACATATGATATGGGAAAATACCTAGATGGCAATGTCTGATCCTTTATTTGGTTGGATATGTATATAATTGTTACTATATATGAATAATATTGAAGTGTTTGTGTGTTTCTTGTATTTCTTGTATTAAAATACGAGAGCAAATGACTGTTAAGGGGCACTCCCTTTTGTAGGCACCCGATTTGCGGAAGCCGTGGCAGAAAACCTATATAGGGAGTGGTGTTGTGCTTGGTATATTTCATATGATGAAAAATGTAAAATTTGTCTTTACATATGATATGGAGAAAAAAAACCTAGATGGCAATGTCTGATACAATATTTGGTTGGATATGTATATAGTTGTTTTGTGTGTGTTTTGTATTAAAATTCGAGAACAAATAACTGTTAAGGGGGCACTCCCTATTATACGCACCTGATTTGCGGAGGCCGTGGCAAAAAAACCTATATAGGGAGTGGTGTCGTGCTTGGTATATTTCATATGATGAAAAATGTAAAATTTGTCTTTACATATGATATGGGGAAAATACCTAGCTGGCAATGTCTGATACTTTATTTGGTTCGATATGTGTATAGTTGTTACTATATATGAATAATATTGAAGTGTGTGTGTGTTTCTTGTATTAAAATACGAGAGCAAATGACTGTTAAGGGGCACTCCCTTTTGTAGGCACCCGATTTGCGGAAGCCGTGGCAAGAAACCTCTACAGGGAGTGGTGTCGTGCTTGGTATATTTCATATGAGGAAAAATTTGAAATTTGTCTTTACATATGGTATGGGGAAAATACCTAGATGGCAGTGTCTGATACTTTATTGGTTGGATATGTATATAATTGTTACTATATATGAATAATATTAAAGTGTTTGTGTGTTCTTGTATTTCTTGTATTAAAATACGAGAGCAAATGACTGTTCAGGGGCACTCTCTATTGTAGGCACAAGATTTGCGGAAGCCGTGGCAGAAATCCTCTATAGGGAGTGGTGTCGTGCTTGTTATTTTTCATATGATGAAAAATTTAAAATTTGTCTTTATATATGATATGGGGAAAATACCTAGATGGCAATGTCTGATACTTTATTTGGTTGGATATGTGTATAATTGTTACTATATATGAGTAATATTGAAGTGTTTATGTGTTTCTTGCATTAAACTACGAGAACAAATTACTTTTAAGGGGCACTCCCTATTGTATGCACCCGATTTGCGGAAGCCGTGGCTGAAAACCTATATAGGGAGTGGTGTCGTGCTTGGGATATTTCAAATGATGAAAAATTTAAAATTTGTCTTTACATATGATGTGGGGAAAATACCTAGATGGCAATGTCTACTTTATTTGGTTGGATATGTATATAAATGTTACTATATATGAATAATATTGAAGTGTTTGTGTGTTTCTTGCATTAAAATACGAAAACAAATGACTGTTAAGGGGCTCTCCCTACTGAAGGCACCCGATTTGCGGAAGCCGTGGCAGAAAGCCTATATAGGGAGTGGTGTCGTGCTTGGTATATTTCATATGATGAAAAATGTAAAATTTGTCTTTACATATGATATGGGGAAAATACCTATATGGCAATGTCTGATACTTTATTTGGTTGGATATGTATATAATTGTTACTATATATAAGTAATATTGAAGTGTTTGTGTGTTTCTTGTTTTTTTTTTGTATTAAAATACGAGAGAAAATGACTGTTAAGGGGCACTACGTTTTGTAGGCACCTTATTTGCGGAAGCCGTAGCAGAAAACCTATATAGGGAGTGGTGTCGTGCTTGGTATATTTCATATGATGAAAAATTTAAAATTTGTCTTTACATATGATATGGGGAAAATACCTAGCTGGCAATGTCTGATACTTTATTTGGTTGGATATGTGTATAGTTGTTACTATATATGAATAATATTGAAGTGTTGGCGTGTTTCTTTTATTAAAATACGAGAACAAATGACTACTAAGAGGCACTCCCTATTGAAGGCACCCGATTTGCGGAAGCCGTGGCAAAAAACCTCTATAGGGAGTGGTGTCGTGCTTGGTATATTTCATATGATGAAAAATTTAAAATTTGTCTTTGCATATGATATGGGGAAAATACCTAGCTGGCAATGTCTGATACTTTATTTGGTTGGATATGTGTATAGTTGTTACTATATACGAATAATATTGAAGTGTTTGTGTGTTTCTTGTATTAAAATACGAGAACAAATGACTGGTAAGAGGCACTCTCGATTGTAATCACCCGATTTGCGGAAGCCGTGGCAGAAAACCTTTATAGGGAGTGGTGTCGTGCTTGGTATATTTCATATGATGAACAATTTAAAATTTGTCCTTACATATGATATGGGGAAAATACCTAGATGGCAATGTCTGATACTTTATATGGTTTGATATGTATATAATTGTTACTATATACGAATAATATTGAAGTGTTTGTGTGTTTCTTGTATTAAAATACGAGAACAAATGACTGTTAAGGGGCACTCTCGATTGTAATCACCCGATTTGCAGAAGCCGTGGCAGAAAACCTTTATAGGGAGTGGTGTCGTGCTTGGTATATTTCATATGATGAACAATTTAAAATTTGTCCTTACATATGATATGGGGAAAATACCTAGATGGCAATGTCTGATACTTTATATGGTTTGATATGTATATAATTGTTACTATATACGAATAATATTGAAGTGTTTGTGTGTTTCTTGTATTAAAATACGAGAACAAATGACTGGTAAGAGGCACTCTCGATTGTAATCACCCGATTTGCGGAAGCCGTGGCAGAAAACCTTTATAGGGAGTGGTGTCGTGCTTGGTATATTTCATATGATGAAAAATTTAAAATTTGTCTTTGCATATGATATGGGGAACATACCTAGCCGGCAATGTCTGATACTTTATTTGGTTGGATATGTGTATAGTTGTTACTATATACGAATAATATTGAAGTGTTTGTGTGTTTCTTGTATTAAAATACGAGAACAAATGACTGGTAAGAGGCACTCTCGATTGTAATCACCCGATTTGCGGAAGCCGTGGCAGAAAACCTTTATAGGGAGTGGTGTCGTGCTTGGTATATT
>NW_022996433.1:0-3420 GCF_900245975.1 Drosophila guanche | reverse complement strand
TAAGTTATGTGAAAAAACAAACCGCAACCTATGAAAAATCAAAGTAATCAAAGTTCTTTACAACCAGGTCTAAGATGGTTAAGTTATGTGAAAAAACAAACCGCTACTTCTAAAAAACCTTAAACAAAAAAGTACAAACTTTGAAAATTCTTAAAAAACAAGTTCTGCCATAGAAAAAAAAACCCGAGTTTTTAAAGTCAAAATTTCGTACAAAATACCTCACAAAAATCAACATTTTTGCATTTCAAAGCTTTACCCAGACGGTAGGCCAAAACCACACAGAGTTTGGATCCATTTTATAGCAGTATCAATCAACTTTTCAGATAATCAAAGTTTTTTACAACCAAAATTAAGATACTTAAGTTATGTGAAAAAACAAACCGCAACCTCTGAAAAAACCTTAAACTTAAAATTACTTCCTTAATAAGTTCTTAAAAAACAAGTTCTGCCATAGAAAATAAACCCGACTTTTCCCGAGTTTTTAAAGTAAAAATTTCGTACAAAATACCTCACAAAAATCAACATTTTTGCATTTCAAAGCTTTACCCAGACGGTAGGCCAAAACCACACAGAGTTTGGATCCATTTTATAGCAGTATCAATCAACTTTTCAGATAATCAAAGTTTTTTACAACCAAAATTAAGATACTTAAGTTATGTGAAAAAACAAACCGCAACCTCTGAAAAAACCTTAAACTAAAAATTACATCCTTAATAAGTTCTTAAAAAACAAGTTCTGCCATAGAAAATAAACCCGAATTTTCCCGAGTTTTTAAAGTAAAAATTTCGTACAAAATACCTCACAAAAATCAACATTTTTGCATTTCAAAGCTTTACCCAGACGGTAGGCCAAAACCACACAGAGTTTGGATCCATTTTATAGCAGTATCAATCAACTTTTCAGATAATCAAAGTTTTTTACAACCAAAATTAAGATACTTAAGTTATGTGAAAAAACAAACCGCAACCTCTGAAAAAACCTTAAAATAAAAATGACATCCTTAATAAGTTCTTAAAAAACAAGTTCTGCCATAGAAAATAAACCCGACTTTTCCCGAGTTTTTAAAGTAAAAATTTCGAAAAAAAAAAAATCTCACAACAATCAACATTTTTGCATTTCAAAGCTTTTCCGAGACGGTAGGCCAAAACTACACACAGTTTGGATCCACTTCATAGCAGCATCAATCAACTTTTCAGATAATAAAAGTTCTTTACAACCAGGTCTAAGATACTTAAGTTATGTGAAAACACATACCGCTACTTCTAAAAAACCTTAAACAAAAAAGTACAAACTTTGAAAATTCTTAAAAGACAAGTTCTGCCATAGAAAATAAGCCCGACTTTTCCCGAAATTTTAAAGTCAAAATTTCATACAAAATACCCCACAAAAATCAACATTTTTGCTTTTCAAAGCTTCACCCAGACGGCAGGCCAAAACCACACAGATTTTGGATCCATTTTATAGCAGTATCAATCAGCTTTTCAGATAACCAAAGTTTTTACAACCAAAATTAAGATACTTAAGTTATGTGAAAAAACAAAGCGCTTTTTCTAAAAAACCTTAAACAAAAAAGCACAAACTTTGAAAATTCTTAAAAGAAAAGATCTGCCATAGAAAATAAACCCGACTTTTCCCGAGTTTTGAAAGTAAAAATTTCGTACAAAATACCTCACAAAAATCAACATTTTTGCATTTCAAAGCTTTACCCAGACGGTACGCCAAAACCACACAGAGTTTGAATCCTCTTTATAGCAGTATCAATCAACTTTTCAGATAATCAAAGTTTTTTGCAACCAGATCTAAGATACTTAAGCTCTGAAAAAACCTTAAACAAACAATTACTTTCTTAATAAATTCTTAAGAAAAAAGTTCTGCCATAGAAAATAAACCCGATTCTTCCCAAGTTTTTAAAGTCAAAATTTCGTAAAAAATACCTCACAAAAATCAACATTTTTACATTTCAAAGCTTTGCCCAGACGGTAGGCCAAAGCCACACAGTGTTTAAATCCACTTTATATCAGTATCAATCAACTTTTTCAGATAATCAGAGTTCTTTACAACCAGATCTAAGATACTTAAATTATGTGAAAAGACAAACCGCAACCTCTGAAAAAACCTTAAAATAAAAATGACATCCTTAATAAGTTCTTGAAAAACAAGTTCTGCCATGGAAAATAAACCTGACTTTTCCCGAGTTTTTAAAGTAAAAATTTCGAAAAAAAAAATCTCACAACAATCAACATTTTTGCATTTAAAAGCTTTACCCAGACGGTAGGCCAAAACCACACAGAGTTTGGATCCACTTTATATCAGCATCAATCAACTTTTCAGATAATCAAAGTTCTTTACAACCAGATCTAAGATACTTAAGTTATGTGCAAAAACAAACCGCAACCTCTGAAAAAAACTTAAACTAAAAATTACATCCTTAATAAGATCTTAAAAAACAAGTTCTGCCATGGAAAATATTTTCCAGAGTTTTTAAAGTAAAAATATCGAAAAAAAATCTCACATCAATCAACATTTTTTCATTTCAAAGGTTTGCCTAGTCGGTAGATCAAAACCACACAGAGTTTGGATCCATTTTATAGTAGTATCAATCAACTTTTTAGATAATCAAAGTTTTTTACAACCAAAATTAAGATACTTAAGTTATGTGAAAAAAACAAACACATAACAATACCAGATCTAAGATACTTAAGTTGTGTAAAAAAACACACCGCAACCTCTGAAAAAAACTTAAACTAAAAATTACATCCTTAATAAGTTCCTAAAAAACAAGTTCTGCCATAGAAAATAAACCCGACTTTTCCCGAGTTTTTAAAGTAAAAATATCGAAAAAAAAATCTCACATCAATCAACATTTTTGCATTTCAAAGCTTAACCCAGACGGTAGGCCAAAACAACAAACAGTTTGGATCCATTTTATAGCAGTATCAATCAACTTTTCAGATAATCAAAGTTTTTAATAACCAAAATTAAGATACTTAAGTTATGTGAAAAAACAAGCCGCAACCTCTGAAGAAACGTTAAACTTAAAATAACTTCCTTAATAAGTTCTTAAAAAACAAGTTCTGCCATAGAAAATAAACCCGAGTTTTCAAAGTCAAAATTTCGTACAAAATACATCACAAAAATCAACATTTTTGCTTTTTAAAGCTTTACTTAGACGGTAGGTCAAAACCACAAAGAGTTTGGATCCACTTTATGACAGAATCAATCAACTTTTCAGATAATCAAAGTTTTTTGCAACCAGATCTAAGATAGTTAAGTTATGTAAAAAAACAAACCGCAACCTCTGAAAAAACCTTAAACTAAAAATTATAACCTTAATAAGTTCCTAAAAAACAAGTTCTGCCATAGAAAATAAACCCGACTTTTCCCGAGTTTTTAAAGTAAAAATATCGAAAAAAAAAAAAT
>NW_022996432.1:0-3422 GCF_900245975.1 Drosophila guanche | reverse complement strand
AAACTCTGTGTGGTTTTGGCCTACCGTCTCGGTTAAGCTTTGAAATGCAAAAATGCTTATTGTTGTGAGATTTTTTGTTTTCGAAATTTTTACTTTAAAAACTCGAGAAAAGTCGTGTTTATTTTCTATGGCAGAACTTTTTTTTAAGAACTTATTAAGGAAGAAATTTTTAGTTTAAGGTTTTTTTTTAGAGCTTGCGGTTTGTTTTTTTTTTCATAACTTAAGTATCTTAGATCTGGTTGCAAAAAAACTTTGATTATCTGAAAAGTTGATTGATTCTGCTATAAAATGGATCCAAACTCTCTGTGGTTTTGGCCTACCGTCAGGGTAAAGCTTTGAAATGCAAAAATGTTGATTTTCGTGAGGTATTTTGTACGAAATTTTGACTTTAAAAACTCGGGTTTATTTTCTATTGCAGAACTTGTTTTTTAAGAACTTATTAAGGAAGTCATTCTAAGTTTAAGGTTTTTTCAGAGGTTGCGGTTTGTTTTTTCACATAACTTAAGTATCTTAATTGTGGCTATAAAAAGCTTTGATTATCTGAAAAGTTGATTGATACTGCTATTAAATGGATCCAAACTGTTTGTGGTTTTGGCCTACCGCCTGGGTAAGGATTTAAAATGCAAAAATGTTGATTGATGTGAGATTTTTTTTTCGATATTTTAACTTTAAAAACTCGGGAAAAGTCGGGTTTATTTTCTACCGTTTTCTATGGCAGAACTTGTTTTTAAAGAACTAGCAATTTTTTAATTATTAGGTTAAGGTTTTTTCAGAGGTTGCGGTTTGTTTTTTTCACATAACTTAAGTATCTTAACTGTGGTTGTAAAAAGCTTTGATTATCTGAAAAATTGATTGATACTGCTATAAAATGGATCCAAACTCTGTGTGATTTTGGCCTACCGTCTGGGTAAAGCTTTGAAATGCAAAAACGTTGATTGTTGTGAGATTTTTTGTTTTCGAAATTTTTACTTTAAAAACTCGGGAAAAGTCAGTTTTATTTTTTATGGCAGAACTTGTTTTTTTAGAACTAGCAATTTTGTAATATTTAGTTTAAGTTTTTTTCAGAGGTTGCGGTTTGTTTTTTCACATAACTTAAGCAAGTCTTAATTTTGGTTGTAAAAAACTTTGATTATCTGAAAAGTTGATTGATACTGCTATAAAATGGATCCAAACTCTGAGTGGTTTTGGCCTACCGTTTGGGTAAAGCTTTGTAATGCAAAATTGTTGATTGTTGTGAGATTTTTTTCTTCCAATTTTGACTTTAAAAACTCGGGAAAGGTCGGGTTTATTTTCTAAGGCAGAACTTGTTTTTTAAGAACTTGCAATTTTGTAATTTTTAGTTTAAGGTTTTTTCAGAGCTTACTATTTAATTTTCCACAAATCTTAAGTTAGTCTTAATTTTGGTTGTAAAAAACTTTAATTATCTGAAAAGATGATTGATACTGCTATAAAATGGATCCAAACTGTTTGTGGTTTTGGCCTACCGCCTGGGTAAGGATTTGAAATGCAAAAATGTTGATTGATGTGAGATTTTTTTTTGCGATATTTTAACTTTAAAAACTCGGGAAAAGTCGGGTTTATTTTCTACCGTTTTCTATGCCAGAACTTGTTTTTTAAGAACTAGCAATTTTGTAATTATTAGTTTAAGGTTTTTTTAGAGGTTACGGTTTGTTTTTTTCACATAACTTAAGTATCTTAATTGTGGTTGTAAAAAGCTTTGATTATCTGAAACGTTGATTGATACTGCTATAAAATGGATCCAAACTCTGTGTTGTTTTGGCCTACCGTCTCGGAAAAGCTTTGAAATGCAAAAACGTTGATTGGTGTGAGATTTTTTTTTCCCAATTTTGACCTTAAAAACTCGGGAAAAGTAGTGTTTATTTTCTATGGCAGAACTTGTTTTTGAAGAACTTATTAAGGAAGTAATTGTAAGTTTCAGGTTTTTTCAGAGGTGGCGGTTTGTTTTTTCTCATAACTTAAGTATCATAATTTTGGTTGTAAAAAATTTTGATTATTTGAAAAGTTGATTGATACTGCTATAAAATGGATCCAAACTGTTTGCGGTTTTGACCTGCCGTCTCGGAAAAGCTTTGAAATGCAAAAATGTTGATTGTTGTGAGATTTTTTGTTTTCGAAATTTTTACTTTAAAAATTCGGGAAAAGTCGGTTTTATTTTCTATGGCAGAACTTGTTTTTCAGGAACTTATTAAGGATGGTATTTTTAGTTTGAAGTTTTTTCAGAGGTTGCGGTTTGTTTTTTTCACATAACCTAGCTATCTTAGATCTGGTTGTATTGAACTTTTTTATCTGAAAAGTTTATTCATACTGCTATCAAGTGGATCCAAACTCTATGTGGGTTTGGTTCCAAACACTTTGTGGTTTTGCTTTACCGTCTGGGAAATATACAGCTTTGAAATGCAAAAATGTTGATTTTTGTGAGGTATTTATTACGAAATATGGACTTTAAAAACTCTGGAAGAGTTGGGTTTATTTTCTATGGCAGAACTTTTTTTAAGAATTTATTAAGTATGTAATTTTTGGTTGAAGGTTTTTTTAGAGGTTGCGGTTTGTTTTTCACATAACTTAAGTATCTTAGATCTGGTTGTAAAAAACTTTGTTATCTGAAAAGTTGATTGATAGGGCTATAAAATGGATTCAAACTGTGTGGTTTTGGCCTACCGTCTGGGTAAAGCTTTGAAATGCAAAAATGTTGATTGATGTGAGATTTTTTTTTTTCGATATTTTTACTTTAAAAACTCGGGAAAAGTCGGGTTTATTTTCTATGGCAGAACTTGTTTTTTAGGAACTTATTAAGGATGTATTTTTTACTTTAAGGTTTTTTCAGAGGTTGCGGTTCGTTTTTTCACATAACTTAAGTATCTTAATTGTGGTTGTAAAAAACTTTGATTATCTGAAAAGTTGATTGATCCTGCTATAAAATGGATCAAAACTGTGCGGTTTTGGCCTACCGTCTGGATAAAGCTTTGAAATGCAAACATGTTGATTGATGTGAGATTTTTTTTTCGATATTTTTACTTTAAAAACTCGGGAAAAGTCGGGTTTATTTTCTATGGCAGAACATGTTTTTTAGGAACTTATTAAGGAAGTAATTTTTAGTTTAAGGTTTTTTCAGATGTTGCGGTTGGTTTTTCACATAACTTAAGTATCTTAATTTTGGTTGTAAAAAACTTTGAATATTTGAAAAGTTGATTGATTCTGCTATAAAATGGATCCAAACTCTGTGTTGTTTTGGCCTAACGTCTGGGTAAAGCTTTAAAATGCAAAAATGTTGATTGATGTGAGATTTTTTTTTTCGATATTTTTACTTTAAAAACTCGGGAAAAGTCGGGTTTATTTTCTATGGCAGAACTTGTTTTTTAGGAACTTATTAAGGAAGTAATTTTTAGTTTAAGGTTTTTTCA
>NW_022996431.1:0-3426 GCF_900245975.1 Drosophila guanche | reverse complement strand
GTTTTTTCAGAGGTTGCGGTTTGTTTTTTCACATAACTTAAGTATCTTAATTTTGGTTGTAAAAAACTTTGATTATCTGAAAAGTTGATTGATACTGCTATAAAATGGATCCAAACTGTTTGTGGTTTTGGCCTACCGTCTGGGTAAAGCTTTGAAATGCAAAAATGTTGATTTTTGTGAGGTACGAAATTTTGACTTTAAAAACTCGGGTTTATTTTCTATGGCAGAACTTGTTTTTTAAGAACTAGGTAAGTAAGTAATTTTAAGTTTAAGGTTTTTTCACAGTATTACTTAAGTATCTTAATTTTAGTTGTAAAAAACTTTGATTATCTGAAAACTTGATTGCTACTGCTATAAAATGGATCCAAACTCTGTGTGGTTTTGGCCTACCGTCTGGGTAAAGCTTTATAATGCAAAAATGTTGATTGTTGTGAAATTTTTTTTTTCCAAATTTTGACTTTAAAAACTTGGGAAAAGTCGGTTTTATTTTCTATGGCAGAACCTGTTTTTTTAGGAACTTACTAAGGATGTAATTTTTAGTTTAAGGTTTTTTTCAGAGGTTGCGGTTTGTTTTTTTACATAACTTAAGTATCTTAGATCTGGTTTCAAAAAACTTTGATTATCTGAAAAGTTGATTGATTCTGTCATAAAATGGATTCAAACTTAGTGTGGTCTTGGCCTACCGTCTAAGTAAAGCTTTGAAATGCAAAAATGTTGATTTTTGTGATGTATTTTGTACGAAATTTTGACTTTAAAAACTTGGAAAAAGTTGGTTTTATTTTCTATGGCAGAACCTGTTTTTTTAGGAACTTATTAAGGATGTAATTTTTAGTTTAAGGTTTTTTCAGAGGTTGCGGTTTGTTTTTTTACATAACTTAAGTATCTTAGATCTGGTTGCAAAAAACTTTGATTATCTGAAGAGTTGATTGATACTGCTGTAAAATGGATCCAAACTCTGTGTGGTTTTGGCCTACCGTCTGGGTAAAGCTTTAAAATGCAAAAATGTTGATTTTTGTGAGGTATATTGTACGACATTTCGACTTTAAAAACTTGGGAAAAGTCAGTTTTATTTTCTATGGCAGAACTTGTTTTTTAAGAACTTATTAAGTAACTAATTTTAAGTTTAAGGTTTTTTCAGAGGTTGCGCTTTGTTTTTTCACATAACTTAAGTATCTTAATTTTGGTTGTAAAAAACTTTGATTATCTAAAAAGTTGATTGATACTGCTATAAAATGGATCCAAACTCTATGTGGTTTTGGCCTACCGTCTGGGTAAAGCTTTGAATTGCAAAAATGTTGATTGATGTGAGATTTTTTTTTTTCGATATTTGTACTTTAAAAACTCGGGAAAAGTCGGGTTTATTTTCTATGGCAGAACTTGTTTTTTAGGAACTTATTAAGGTTGTAATTTTTAGTTTGAGAATTTTTCAGAGGTTGCGGTTTGTTTTTTTACATAACTTAAGTATCTTAGATCTGGTTGCAAAAAACTTTGATTATCTGAAAAGTTGATTGATATTGCTATAAAATGGATCCAAACTTTGTGTGGTTTTATCCTACCATCTCGGAAAAGCATTGAAATTCAAAAATGTTGATTGTTGTGAGATTTTTTTTTTTTCGAAATTTTTACTTTAAAAACTCGTGTTTATTTTCTATGGCAGAACTTGTTTTTTAAGAACTTATTAAGGAAGTAATTTATGGTTTAATGTTTTTTCAGAGGTTTCGGTTTGTTTTTTCACATAACTTAAGTATCTTAGATCTGGTTGCAAAAAACTTTGATTATCTCAAAAGTTGATTGATACTGCTATAAAATGGATCCAAACTGTTTGTGGTTTTGGCCTACCGTCTGGGTAAAGCTTTGAAATGCAAAAATGTTGATTGATGTGAGATTTTTTTTTTCGATATTTTTACTTTAAAAACTCAGGAAAAGTCGGGTTTATTTTCTATTGCAGAACTTGTTTTTTAGGAACTTATTAAGGTTGTTATTTTTAGTTTAAGGTTTTTTTAGAGATTGCGGTTTGTTTTTTACATAACTTGAGTATCTTAGATCTGGTTGCAGAAAACTTTGATTATCTGAAAAGATGATTGATACTGCTATAAAATGGATCCAAACTCTGTGTGATTTTGGGCTACCGTCTGGGTAAAGCTTTGAAATGCAAAAATGTTGATTTTTGTGAGGTATATTGTACGACATTTCGACTTTAAAAACTTGGGAAAAGTCAGTTTTATTTTCTATGGCAGAACTTGTTTTTTAAGAACTTATTAAGTAAGTAATTTTAAGTTTAAGGTTTTTTCAGAGGTTGCGCTTTGTTTTTTCACATAACTTAAGTATCTTAATTTTGGTTGTAAAAAACTTTGATTATCTAAAAAGTTGATTGATACTGCTATAAAATGGATCCAAACTCTATGTGGTTTTGGCCTAACGTCTGGGTAAAGCTTTAAAATGCAAAAATGTTGATTGTTGTGAGATTTTATTTTCCCAAATTTTGACTTTTAAAAACTCGGGAAAAGTCGGGTTTATTTTCTATGGCAGAACGTGTTTTTTAGGAACTAGCAATTTTGTAATTTTTAGTTTAAGGTTTTTTCAGATGTTGCGGTTTGTTTTTTCACATAACTTAAGTATCTAATATCTGGTTGCAAAACACTGATTATCAGAAAAGTTGATTGATTCTACTATAAAATGGATCCAATTTCTGTGTGGTTTTGGCTTACCGTCTGGGTAAAGCTTTGAAATGCAAAAATGTTGATTTTTGTGAGGTATTTTGTACGAAATGTTGACTTTAAAAACTCGGGTTTTTTTCTATGGCAGAACTTGTTTTTAAGAACTTATTAAGGAAGTAGTTTTAAGTTTAAGGTTTTTTCAGAGGTTGCGGTTTGTTTTTTCACATAACTTAAGTATTAATTTTGGTTGTAAAAAACTTTGATTATCTGAAAAGTTGAATGATACTGCTATAAAATGGATCCAAACTGTGTGGTTTTGGCTTACCGTCTGGGTAAAGCTATGAAATGCAAAAATGTTGATTGTTGTGAGATTTTTTGTTTTCGAAATTTTTACTTTAAAAATTTGGGAAAAGTCGGGTTTATTTTCTATGCCAGAATTTGTTTTTTAATAACTTATTAAGAAAGTAATTTTAAGTTTAATGTTTTTTCAGAGGTTGCGGTTTGTTTCTTCTCATAACTTAAGTATGTTAATTTTGGTTGTAAAAAACTTTTATTATCTGAAAAGTTGATTGATACTGGTATAAAATGGATCCAAACTCTGTGTGGTTTTGGCCTAACGTCTCGGAAAAGCTTTGAAATGCAAAAATGTGGAATGTTGTGGGATTTTTTTTTTTTCGATATTTTTATTTATATTGGAAGTTGCGGTTTGTTTTCTCACATAACTTAAGTATCTTAATTTTCGTTGTAAAAAACTTTTATTATCTGAAAA
>NW_022996430.1:0-3444 GCF_900245975.1 Drosophila guanche | reverse complement strand
TCGTATTCATCGTCTGCTTCGCAAGGGCAACTATGCCGAGCGTGTCGGTGCTGGCGCTCCTGTTTACCTGGCTGCCGTGATGGAATACTTGGCCGCTGAAGTTCTTGAGTTGGCTGGCAATGCTGCCCGTGACAACAAGAAGACGAGAATTATCCCTCGCCATCTGCAGCTGGCCATCCGCAACGATGAGGAGTTGAACAAGCTGCTCTCAGGCGTCACCATTGCTCAGGGTGGTGTTTTGCCCAACATCCAGGCCGTTCTGCTGCCCAAGAAGACCGAGAAGAAAGCATAAGTGCTCCAATAGCAACAATATACATTCTTGTACATACACATATAAACCCAAACGTCCTTTTCAGGACGACCAAAACATGACAAAAGATTTAAGAGAATTTTCATAATTTTAAAGTATAAATAAAATGCTCCATGCAGGCTAACGCACATTTTAGTTGGTAGCGAAGAAGTTGCAGGGAATAAAAGAAGTACAGTTGTGCTCGACGCATTGGAAATTGTGATATTGTGCCTAATATTTTCTGTCGTGGGGGATATGACAAACAAACCTTTTTTTTGCCCACCTACGCAAGTACCCTTTTCCAACATATTGCAGCACTTTGACTAAACATTCTGCCTACCGCGATATCTCTCTGGGTATTCTAATTTTCTACCGCAGGAGAGGAAATAGCACTAGGGACCATGTAATTTTCCAACAGCATCACGCTTAATGCTTATGCTTATGCAGCGTACTTTGATGGGAGCACACTTTTATTATTAAAATACAAGTTTTGAAAATGTGTCTTCTCTTTTAGATTATTTTGTGGTCCTGAAAAGGACCGATTGTTTACTTTCGAACAGGAGACTGAACAAATTTTCTTAACCGCCGAAACCGTACAGCGTGCGGCCTTGCCTCTTCAGAGCATACACAACATCCATGGCTGTGACTGTCTTCCTCTTGGCGTGTTCGGTGTAGGTGACGGCATCACGGATAACGTTTTCCAAAAACACCTTCAGCACTCCACGAGTCTCCTCATAGATGAGTCCCGAGATACGTTTTACACCGCCACGACGAGCCAAACGGCGGATAGCGGGCTTCGTGATACCCTGGATGTTATCACGCAGAACCTTGCGATGACGCTTAGCGCCTCCCTTTCCCAAGCCTTTGCCACCTTTACCACGACCAGTCATTTTTTTTCACTACCTTGCTTCACGAAACAAATATCAGGAACGAATGTTGTACTGCCGAAAAGTACACTCCTATTTATACTAAAACACCACCGAAACACGAGTGAGTCCGAATGATATGCTCATCTCGCTCGGGAAATGAAATAGCATGCTTCGGGCTGCTCTCGCTCTCGTTTCAACCCTCCGCCAGGAGAATGCTATATAAGCAAGCATCAGTGCCTGCGATCGCTTATTGTAAATTCGAATTTCAAACGTTGAAGTGAAAATTGAAGATGGCCCGTACCAAGCAGACTGCTCGTAAATCCACTGGTGGCAAGGCGCCACGCAAACAACTGGCTACTAAGGCTGCACGTAAAAGTGCTCCAGCAACCGGTGGCGTGAAGAAACCTCATCGTTATCGCCCTGGCACTGTTGCCCTGCGTGAAATCCGTCGTTACCAGAAGAGTACCGAGCTGCTGATCCGCAAACTGCCTTTCCAGCGGTTGGTTCGTGAAATCGCTCAAGATTTCAAAACCGACTTGCGTTTCCAGAGCTCGGCAGTAATGGCACTGCAGGAAGCTAGCGAAGCCTATCTGGTCGGTCTCTTCGAAGATACCAACTTGTGTGCCATCCATGCCAAGCGTGTCACAATCATGCCCAAGGACATTCAACTGGCCAGACGTATTCGTGGCGAGCGTGCTTAAGTTGATATTTCTTCGACAAGCGCATAGCAATTGTATTCAAATCGGTCCTTTTCAGGACCACAAAATAACTTCCATTGAGATTTTTTATTTCTGCATGCTAGTCGTATTATTTTTCTCAAATAAAGTATTTACATATATAACATATCTTTGCTTCGTCGTAGTCAGTTTGGCTACTCAATATTGTGCGAAAGCCTTGTTTTACTTATGCAATATAAACAAATCGGCAATTCAATGGGGACATCATCCATCCAATAAATTCTTACCGTATATGATTCGTATTAAATGTTCCGATGTCATGTCGACTTGTTATTCGAGTGGATATTCTTACGAGGGGCATTTTGAATAATTGTTTATAAAAAATGTGTGCATAGAAACCATTGTTTGTCTGTAGAAATCCTTTATACTCAATTTTAGTATTATACGCGCTTTTACAATGACCAATAAATTCCACATTTTTGATATTCTTGTTTATGGGACAGAAACTGTTTGACAAAGGTTTTTGAGGCTTCCACTAGTACCACTATCATGTATTAAAAGGCCGTTTAAAATATAAATATGTGAAAATATTATAAAAAAGTAATGAAGAAATGTTCTTAAGATTCACACTAATTGGGGTAGACAATTAAATTTACGAAAAATAGATTCTTTCGATTTTTGCTTTGAGATAAATGTAGGTGGTAGTGCTATGTGGGTATGAAAGGCTGTTATTTGTGGCTAAATATTTGCAAAAATGGATCATAAATAATATTAAATTGAAAATCATATTGATTTCCTTAAGAAAAAAGTCTAACAATAACATATTTTTAAACATTTATATTTTTTGACCCCTAAATTCAGTGCTGAACATACCCAGAAAGTAGTCTTTTTGTACTCTATAGGGTTATCTTCAAAACGATTTAAAAATACCATTCTAACCGATAAGTGAATATCTGATCGATGACCCTTAAAGTAAATAAATCAAATTTTATGTTTCAAAAATAAGTTTTGTTAAATAAGCTTACATTGGTATTTATTAATGTCATTGAATCCAAAACATAAGAGTTGGATATCTAGTTGTGAAAGTTTGCACATGTATTATAAATCGATGATGGACGATACTTAAAAAACGAATTATTTACAATAATATTTGAAACATTTGAGAATATGAATCAATCAAAATTGATTTAAATTATTTAATAATTATATACAGAAAAGCCAAAATAAGTCGGACGTTCAATGAAACTTTTGCAACACAAATCACCAATGCTAAAATCATCGTCGTACTGCCCTTCTCCTCGATTCTCACTCGAACGGGTGACCTGCCATTTATTCCAACCAGCCACGAATTCATTAAAAAGTGTATTATTTTTGTGAAGAAATATGTCTGATTCTGCAGTTGCAACTTCCGCGTCTCCAGTGGCTGCTCCACCAGTACCAGCTGAGAAGAAGGTGGCCGCCAAAAAGGCATCTGGATCCGCTGCGGCTACTGCAAAGGCTAAGAAGCCCGCAGCGCCACCAACGCATCCCCCAACTCAGCAAATGGTTGACGCTTCGATTAAGAGCTTGAAGGAACGTGGGGGCTCATCGCTCCTGGCAATTAAGAAAT
>NW_022996429.1:3019-3446 GCF_900245975.1 Drosophila guanche | reverse complement strand
CCCAAATTGACCGCCCAGAAGTCCCAGGGTTATGATGTTAAAGTTTTCGCAGGGGAGGCTTTCCGAGGCTGTCTCCAGAAGAGAAGCTGTGCCATCTCACCACTAAGACCCGTGGCGATCCGCAAGCCGTAGTCGAGAAGTCCCCACTTACCAACGACGGTTTCGAGCCAGCATGGTGAGCCCTCCGTAGCCGATATGAGAATAATCCGCTCCTGGTGACCAACCAAACAAACATGCTCTATTGCTGCCTCGCGTTGGTTCCGAGACCAGTCGTGCTTTGAAGGGACATCAGAGTACTATTCCAGGGGTTCTAACCGCCCTGGCCCACTTCAAAGTCTGCACAGACAATTGGGGTAGTCTGCTCGTTTGTATCTGTGCCTCCCAGTTGCCAAAACTGACCCGGGCTCTTTGGGAAGCGTCAGTAACT
>NW_022996429.1:0-2887 GCF_900245975.1 Drosophila guanche | reverse complement strand
CTATCTGCTATGGATGGAATAGATTTATCCGTCAAGTTTTTAGCAAGTGTTTAAGCCACTCCCAATTCGATGTGTTCTAGTGTTGGAAAAGCTTACATCGTGTTTTGTTTTGTGTTGAGTTGCCTTGGAAAAGAATCGTTGCCTTCGCATCTCTAGGACATCATGACAGAGGCATAATTTTTTGAGTGCTTAAACGAAAACTTGCAAGTTGTGAAAAAAAGATTTGGTCTGTAAAAATACGAGAAAGTTTATTCCGAATAACTTTATTTTGCAATCAACTCTAATAAAATCAATAATATCGATCTTCTTAAGCAATGGTAAGACTACACCTTTTTTGTGAGTACATTTAAATTTAATATGTGTCCCCCACGATACCCCGTCGTTACATGTGTAGGCTCCTACAACCGGTACATACACCAATAAAATTCACTATGTCAAAAAGCAGATCCTCGAAAAGGTAACAATGAAGCAATATGCACAAGTTTTTATGCTGCCCATGGACAGAAGAAACCGAGATATTGCGGGACTCAAAAATCCCATGGACCTGGGCACAATCATTATTCGTGTGCAGAAACGGCGCTATCGAAATGTAGATGAACTGATTTTCGATCTCAAACTTGTCTATCAGAATTGGCTTTCGTTGAAGAGGGAAAGTGCAATCCTGTGCCGGCCTGGCAATCAAGTTGCAAAAATTCGTGGAGAACAAGGTGTCGAAAATGTCAGAGGGCCAGGAGTTGGAGATCAATAAGGATTCCAAGTTGACGGTCAAGTCCCTCCAAAATTTTCCCTGGCGGCAGTTAAATAGCACAGAGCCGACTCCAACAGAGCCTATGAATGTGTGTGTGCATGTGACACCAGAGCTTGTCGCTGATCCTACGGATGTTTAGACAGAGCCCTATGAAGAGGATGATTCATTGCGGATAATCACACAAATTCTGATGCACTACCTTCAGCCACCCGATATAAGTATCTATGTTGATACTCTTGGTGACTGCAGCAATGAGTGCAACTGCCAGTTGTGGGACAGCAACGTGGATGATTTGACATCGCATGAGCTACAGACTGTCATGCATATAGCGTTGCAACATAATGTGCCAGTCACTATGAAAAAAGGCAGAATGGACTTAAGCATAACGAAATTCTCCCCCAAAGTTATATCCATTTTAAATGAGGCTCTCCTTCAACGCAGACGCAACGATTCTGTATTGCTTCAACTTATGACAGTTGATGAACGGCAGGTTATGACGGAATATTTGGAAAACAGGTTGCTCAGACTCAACACCCTCTTGAACATATCAAATCGTACGAGTACTTTAAGGAGACATGCCACTATCAATAACAGTCAGGATCTGGAACACTCCGGAACGGTTATCTGATGACGAAAAGGAGGAGGAAAGCATGTTAAAAAAGGACAGACCTAAAAGAAATCGTAAAGGATGGTAGAACAGGCGAAACAAATCGAAAATTACTAACAAGTTAATACATACATATATATGTGCATATATGCATATTAAATATTCAAAAATAATTGCAATGTCCGATCGACACGTACACAACCCACCCCAATAAAAATTAAATTCGTCGTTTATTTCTTGCGGTTTAAGATTGTGTCTTTTGTGTGTTTCTCTATTCTGTGTGAGTTCTGATCTAAAGGTTTTATTGGTACTTGTACTATTATGATAAGCCTGAGGAGAGACTGTGAGTGAGAGACCAGGCGGGTAGTCAATCTAGGAGATTTCTAGAGCTTCGTAGACGCCCGACCAACGGGTAAAAACCACAAGACAACCCAGTAAAAGAATAGGCAAACGTGCAACCATGACAGAAAGTCACCGAGAGCAAAGTAAATTGGAGTTTGTTCTCTGTTCTTACATATAACATAAAGACAGAACTTGACATGTCAAAAATCTCACTCACTCTCTGTTCAATCAGTCAGACCACTCAGGAACAAGTTCCGTATGATATTCCTTAGGAATTTCTACCTTTTCTCCGAAGCGTTACCTTCGAAATAGAGAAGGTCCAATAGAAAAAAAAGAAGAACGAGAAGGGATGTGTGAGACGCTTCTTTCGCGTCACAACTTTTATACCCGGCACTCAGTACTACATCTGCACCTTAGCGGTTATTTGTCAAATTTTACTTTTTTTCTTCATCTGTCATCTACATCTACAACACTTCTCACAACATCACGCTCCTTTAGCTCGCCCCCCTCCCCATGATCCACACACTGCAGAGGCAGAGGCCGCACACTAGGCGAAGCAGAGTGTGAATTAGAGAATGTGCAAAAAACATATAAAAGCTGAGGGGTGGGTTTAGAAACTGCAAAATTTTTACTTCATTCTGGTTTTAATAATGATCCAATCGGATCCCAATGGTGATCTGATAGATATGGTCATTCACTACGGAATGGCATTTTTAGTTTTCTTTTATCTTAAAAATTTTAGTTTTGGGAGTTTTTCGCTCTTTAGCGGGGTCGAAAGGAGACGGGGCTCATTTTTTTCATACACATGTAACAGTGTGAGCATACAGAAGTCTGGATGCAAAATTTGGTGGCTCTAGCTTTTATAGTCTCTGAGATCCAGGCGCTCAACAAGACGGACGGACAGACGGACGGACGGACCGACAGCCATGGCTCAATCGACTCGGCTATTGATGCTGATCAAGAATATATATACTTTATGGGGTCGGAAACGTTTCCTTCTGTGTGTTACATACATTCACTTTGTGCAAAAATTGTGCACACCCTATTTACTCTTCGAGTACCGGGCATAAAAACAATCCAGCAAGTGGATCAGTTGGTCAGGCGGCCAGAGGCCCCGGAATCCCTGTCGCAACCCTATCGATAGAAAGCATGCAGTGAGTACTTCTCGCCTTGTGTTATTTATTCAAATT
>NW_022996428.1:0-3450 GCF_900245975.1 Drosophila guanche | reverse complement strand
TAGTTTAAGGTTTTTTCAGAGGTTGCGGTTTGTTTTTTTACAAAACTTAAGTATCTTAGATCTGGTTGCAAAAAACTTTGATTATCTGAAAAGTTGATTGATACTGCTATAAAATGCATCCAAACTGTTTGTGGTTTTGGCCTACCGTCTGGGTAAAGCTCTGAAATGCAAAAATGTTGATTGTTGTGAGATTTTTTGTTTTCGAAATTTTTATTTTAAAAACTCGGGAAAATTCGGGTTTATTTTCTATGCCAGAATTTGTTTTTTTAGGAATTTATTAAGGAGGTAAGTTTTAGTTTAAGGTTTTTTCAGAGGTTACTCTGTGTGGTTTTGGTCTACCGTCTTGGAAAAGCTTTAAAATGCAAAAATGTTGATTGTTGTGAGATTTTTTTTTTTCCAAATTTTGACTTTAAAAACTCGGGAAAAGTCGGGTTTATTTTCTATGGCAGAACTTGTTTTTTTAGGAACTTATTCAGGAGGTAAGTTTTAGTTTGATGTTTTTTCAGAGGTTGCGGTTTGTTTTCTCACATAACTTAAGTATCTTAATTTTCGTTGTAAAAAACTTTAATTATCTGAAAAGTTGATTGATACTGCTATAAAATGGATCCAAACTGTGTGGTTTTGGCCTACCGTCTGGGTAAAGCTTTGAAATGCAAAAATGTTGACTGATGTGAGATTTTTTTTTTTCCCAAATTTTGACTTTAAAAACTCGGAAAAAGTCGGCTTTATTTTCTATAGCAGAACTTGTTTTTAGGTACTTATTAGGGATGTAATTTTTAGTTTAAGGTTTTTTCAGAGGTTGCGGTTTGTTTTTTTTACATAACTTAAGTATCTTAGATCTGGTTGCAAAAAACTTTGATTATCTGAAAAGTTGATTGATTCTGTCATAAAATGGATCCAAACTCTGTGTGGTTTTGGCCTACCATCTGGGTAAAGCTTTGAAATGCAAAAATGTGGATTTTTGTGATGTATTTTGTACGAAATTTTTACTTTAAAAACTCGTGTTTATTTTCAATGGCAGAACTTGTTTTTTAGAAACTTATTAAGGAAGTAATTTTTAGTTTAAGGTTTTTTCAGAGGTTGCGGTTTGTTTTTCACATAACTTAAGTATCTTAATTTTGGTTGTAAAAAACTTTTATTAGCTGAAAAGTTGATTGATACTGCTATAAAATGCATCCAAACTGTTTGTGGTTTTGGCCTACCGTCTGGGTAAAGCTATGAAATGCAAAAATGTTGATTGTTGTGAGATTTTTTGTTTTCGAAATTTGTATTTAAAAAACTCGGGAAAAGTCGGGTTTATTTTCTATGCCAGAATTTGTTTTTTAAGAACTTATTAAGAAAGTAATTTTAAGTTTAAGATTTTTTCGGAGGTTGCGGTTTGTTTATTCACATAACTTAAGTATCTTACATCTGGTTGCAAAAAACTTAGATTATCTGAAAAGTTTATAAATTCTGCTATAAAATGGATCCAAACTTTGTGTGGTTTTGGTCTACCGTCTGGGTAAAGCTTTGAAATGCAAAAATGTTAATTTTTTGTGAGGTATTTTTTTTTTTAATCAGTTTTTTCAGAGGTTGCGGTTTGTTTTTTCACATAACTTAAGTATCTCAATTTTGGTTGTAAAAATTATGATTATCTGAAAAGTTGATTGATAATTCTATAAAATGGATCCAAACTGTTTGTGGTTTTGGTCTACCGTCTCGGAAAAGCTTTGAAATGCAAAAATGTTGATTGTGTGAGATTTTTTTGATTTTTAATCAATTTTTTCAGAGGTTGCGGTTTGTTTTTTCACTTAACTTAAGTCTCTTAATTTTGGATGTAAAAGACTTTGATTATCTGAAAAGTTGATTGATACTAATATAAAATGGATCCAAACTCTGTGTGGTTTTGGCCTACCGTCTGGGTAAATCATTGAAATCCAAAAATGTTGATTTTTGTAAGGTATTTTATAAGAAATTTTGACTATAAAAATTCGGGAAAAGTCGGGTTTATTTTCTATGGCAGAACTTTTCTTTAAAGAATTTTCTAAGTTTGTACTTTTTTGTTTAAGGTTTTTAAGAAGTAGCGGTTTGATTTTTCACATAAGTTAAGTATCTTAAATCTGGTTGTATAGAACTTTGATTGTCTGAAAAGCTTCTTGACGCAGATAAAAAGTGAATCCAAACAGTTTGTGGTTTTGCCTTACCGTCTTGGAAATATACACCTTCAACCACGTTTTTGTAAGGTATTTTTTACGAAATTTTGACTTTAACAACTCGGGAAAAGTCGGGTTTATTTTCTATGGCAGAAGTTTCCTTTTCAGAATTTTCAAATTTGTATTTTTTTGTTAAGGATTTTTTAGAGGAAGTGGTTTCTTTTTTCACATAGCTTAAGTATCTTAGATCTGGTTGCAAAAAACTTTGATTATCTGAAAAGTTGATTGATTCTGTCATAAAATGGATCCAAACTCTGTGTGGTTTTGGCCTACCATCTGGGTAAAGCTTTGAAATGCAAAAATGTGGACTTTTGTGATGTATTTTGTACGAAATTTTTACTTTAAAAACTCGTGTTTATTTTCAATGGCAGAACTTGTTTTTTAGAAACTTATTAAGGAAGTAATTTTTAGTTTAAGGTTTTTTCAGAGGTTGCGGTTTGTTTTTCACATATCTTAAGTATCTTAATTTTGGTTGTAAAAAACTTTGATTAGCTGAAAAGTTGATTGATACTGCTATAAAATGCATCCAAACTGTTTGTGGTTTTGGCATACCGTCTGAGTAAAGCTATGAAATGCAAAAATGTTGATTATTGTGAGATTTTTTTTTTTTCCAAATTTTGAATTTAAAAACTCGGGAAAAGTCGGGTTTATTTTCTATGGCAGAACTTGTTCTTTAGGAACTAGCAATTTTGTAATTTTTAGTTTAAGGTTTTTTCAGAGGTTGCGGTTTGTTTTTTCACATAACTTAAGTATCTTAGATCTGGTTGCAAAAAACTTTGATTATCTGAAAAGTTGATAGATTCTGCTATAAAATGGATCCAAACTCTGTGTGGTTTTGGCCTACCATCTGGGTAAAGCTTTAAAATGCAAAAATGTTGATTTTTGTGATGTATTTTGTAAGAAATTTTGGCTTTAAAAACTCGGGTTTATTTTCTATGGCAGAACTTGTTTTTTAGAAACTTATTAAGGAGGTACGTTTTAGTTTAAGGTTTTTTCAGAGGTTGCGGTTTGTTTTTCACATATCTTAAGTATCTTAATTTTGGTTGTAAGAAACTTTGCTTATCTGAAAAGTTGATTGATACTGCTATAAAATGCATCCAAACTGTTTGTGGTTTTGGCCTACCGTCTGGGTAAAGCTATGAAATGCAAAAATGTTGATTGTTGTGAGATTTTTTTTTTCCAAATTTTGACTTTAAAAACTCGGGAAAAGTCGGGTTTATTTTCTATGGCAGAACTTGTTTTTAGGTACTTATTAGGG
>NW_022996427.1:0-3452 GCF_900245975.1 Drosophila guanche | reverse complement strand
GACCACACTTACCGTCTTGCACTTGCACTTTGGGAGGAGGAAAGGGTTAAATTTACATTAATTTATGATTCCACTAGCACATTGTTAAGTTTTATTTCTTTTATTATTTTCTTAGTTTTGGTATGTTCCTCAAATTAGCATCGTAATTACATTTCCTACGTCCCTGCCTACTCGCACCAAACTAAGCCATGTAAAGCGATTCATAGCTTACCCTAGCCTCTCGTGTGTAACTTTGCTTGTGTTGCTCTCCTCGCCCGGCGCCTTGTTCTCGTTGCGATCCTCGTATTCGGTGGGTGTGTGTGTTCTCGTCCTCCGTGTGTCACTCCGCACTCCCTTGGGACTTTTTCCCACAGCGATAGCGACTGGTCCGCGTGGTTGCCAAAATATATCACTCTCCTTTGGGGTTCAAGCTTGACTTGCCCTTGCTGCGGTCCAAACGTAACTGCCTTTTGGCTTCCCCGCGTGGTGATCGCGAGCCCTTAGCTGCTTACTCTCTTCCAGGCGGCGCTGCCGTTGCTGTCGTCGCTGCCCACGCCTGTGGCTCCTGCCTTGGCCCATGGTGAAATTACTAATAGGTGACGGATTCACCACAGTGCCTTCTCATTCGAGGAACACCAGCTTGTCAGTAGTTTGGCAAACGTCGACGAAAGAGGTTGTGTAGCGCACGATTTTTGTCTTCTTCTTTTTCTTCATTGTTTACGAATGAAGACGCAAGCGGAAGAAATTGAAATATGCATATAACTACTATTTTATTTTGGATGTGTAATGTAATGTGTATGCGTTGAATCTTTATTCAATTAAATCTTTTTTAGAAACCGCTTTAAGCATTGCTTAAGCACTTTGTCGGCACACTGGTCCCATTGCTATTTGTTTTGAGAAAATAAATTGTATTTATTTTTTATTTATATATTTTATATAAATAATAGAAATAATGGAATACGTGGTTGTGTGTTTCGCTAAGACTTGCAAGAAGCAGATCACCCACGACCAGCCGAGAATCCCTTGCTGGCTCTGCGATAACGTAGTGCACGCAAAATGTATTGGGTTCTCTGGACTCGTGGGTGACGCAATTTCAAAACGTAATGGTCTGCATTACAGTTGCGAGGCATGTCGGTCTGTCGAGAATGACATGGTCACGTTCATGAGGTAGACGCTAAAGGGCTTTAAGGAGCTGACCGTGGGCTTTAAAAAGCAGTACGATTGGCTTCTAGCCATTGAGTCTCAATTCAGCTGTTTTAAACTGCTGAATGAGTCTCCTAGGCGCAAAAAAGTCACTCCTCGTCATCTGCAAGGGCCTGTCCCTCGACCGCTCGCTGCTGACCAACTGTCTCCGTCCACTCCGATAGTGCAGCAGCCAATTTCGTTTGCTACTACAAGGGCAACGGCAGCTGCTGGTGATCAAAATTCGGCTACCGAATCGATCATCTCGGAGAATATGCAGCCAGTTAGTACTGTAGCGTCCGTGTCTGTCGATTCCGTTCCAAAGCCACATCATATCCCATCTATTTCGATCCCACCAGTTAATAAACGTACCGGACCACCGGATATTGCCGTCACATGTACCAGATCTATGGTGCCAAAACCTCCGCACAGCGGTAAGTTTTTGTCTCTCGACTTGCCCCTGACCACACATCTAATGATGAAACTGCTTTTATACAAAGCAAAATAAAAGCCGATGGCTTAAAGGTGGAGAAGATAATTTCTCTTATGCCAGGGAGATTTCCTCTTTAAAGATTAGCGTGTCTCCAGCTCGCACCTGGTTGTGAAAGAGTTTAAGGCGAAGGGTTTAAGAAGAAAAATAGGCCCCCCATAACTCTTCCTAGAAGTAAGGCCAGTGCTCCTTTCTCCTCTGCTCATTCCTCCTCTGCTCCATCCACCTCTTTCCACTGCAATTCCTTGCAGTCAAAAAACTAATTTCCCTCTTTGTAGCCTATCAAAATGCTCGCGGCTTACGTAGTAAACTGAGCACTCTTTTTATGGACAGTTTTACATTTTCATCCCATGGTTTTGTGTTTACCGAAACCTGGTTAAAGCCGGACATTCTTAGTTCCGAAGTTTTGGCAGATCGGTACACAATTAGAGGAATGATCGTTCTTCTCCACGTAAGCGAGGGGTTGTGATTGCAGTAGACTCTTACTTCACGTCGGAACTTTTCATAGTCCAGGTTTCACAAGACCTGGAATTCCTCTGTGTCAGACAGATTCTTCTCGGCCAGTCTATTTATGACATATGTATTTCGGATGTATAAATATACGAGCAGCACTTGTCCGCCTTAAAACATGTTTCTTCCTCGCTATCTGATAAAGACCAAAGAATAGTTCTTGGGGATTTCAACCTGCCATGTACTGGTTGGTCTTCGGTTAACGAGTCTAATACCTTGTGCCCATGGCACGACATGATTTTATTGATGGCTTATTAGACCTGTCCCTGTGTCAAGTCAACCATGTAAAAAACTCCTTGGGTCGATTGTTTGATCTGTGCTTTGTCTCGGATCCGACCGTAGCATTGTTAACACGAGCACTCCCGCTCACTATACCTGAAGACTGCTATCATCCTACTTTCGAAGTGTCGGTAGATATTGGACCTACTGTATCGGATCGTGCGGGAAGGCTATCTGAACGCGTCCGTTGCTTTCGTAAAGCCGAGTTTACGAAGCTCAATAACTTAATTACAAATTTTGATTGGTCCGCTCTATACTTGTGCAGTGACGTCATTGAAGGCACAAACATTTTTTATAATGTACTTGACACAATTTTTGACACGTGTGTCCCACTTTCATGTCCGACTAGATCTGCGAAACCTCCTTGGTTCACCAAAGAGTTATCCAGTCTAAAAAATCTAAAATCAAGACTATTTAAAAAATCTCAAGAAGTATTCTGTATTGACAACTTCTCGAGTACTTATGTATGCGGATGACGTTAAGCTCGGCGTCCCGTATAAGCACAATTCATTTCACTCTCGCTTGCAATCTGATCTCAATAGCTTTCAGTCATGGTGCTGTGCAAATATGTTACAACTTAATGCCTCGAAGTGCAATGTAATGACTTTTTGTCGCTCCAGCCCCTTCCTGGCTCCTTACACCCTCTGCGGTAGTTCTCTTGAGAGAATTACATTGGTTGATGATCTGGTGTTAAACTAGACCCCAAGTTACAATTTTCTGAACACATTTCTACCATGGTAAATAAAGCCATTGGTGTGCTTGGGAATTTGGATGACCCCTATATAACGAAGACTCTCTATATCTCGCTTGTTCGTCCGATTTTAGAATACGGCTCATGTGTATGGTGCCCTCAGTACAACATACATCAGGACCGTATTGAATCAGTACAGAAAAACTTTTTATTATTTGCCCTACGGGGCCTCAACTGGGATGCAACTGTGAGACTGCCATCCTACCGTAGTAGACTTCTTTTAATAAATCTTCCATCCTTAGTTAGTCGTAGAAAAATGCT
>NW_022996426.1:0-3457 GCF_900245975.1 Drosophila guanche | reverse complement strand
ATTTTTACTTTAAAAACTCGGGAAAAGTCGGGTTTATTTTCTATGGCAGAACTTGTTGTTTAGGACCTTTTTAAGGATGTAATTTTTAGTTTAAGGTTTTTTCAGAGGTTGCGGTTTGTTTTTTTACATAACTTAAGTATCTTAGATCTGGTTGCAAAAAACTTTGATTATCTGAAAAGTTGATTGATACTGCTATTAAATGGATCCAAACTGTTTGTGGTTTTGGCCTACCATCTCGGAAAAGCTTTGAAATGCAAAAATTTTGATTTTTGTGAGGTATATTTTACGAATTTTTGACTTTAAAAACTCGGGAAAAGTCGGTTTTATTTTCTATGCCAGAACTTGTTTTGTAAGAACTTATTAAGGAAGTAATTTTAAGTTTAAGGTTTTTTCAGAGGTGGCGGTTTGTTTTTTCACATAACTTAAGTATCTTAATTTTCGTTGTAAAAAATCTTGATTATCTGAAAAGTTGATTGATACTGCTATAAAATGGATCCATACTCTGTGTGGTTTTAGCCTACCGTCTGGGTAAAGCTTTAAAATGCAAAAATGTGGATTGTTGTGAGATTTTTTTTCGAAATTTTTACTTTAAAAACTCGGGAGAAGTCGGTTTTATTATCTATGCCAGAACTTGTTTTTTAAGAACTAGCATTTTTGTAATTTTTAGTTTAAGGTTTTTTCAGAGGTTGCGGTTTGTTTTTTCACATAACATAACTATCTAAGATCTGGTTGCAAAACACTTTGATTATCAGAAAAGTTGATTGATTCTGCTATAGAATGGATCCAAACTCGGTGTGGTTTTGGCCTACCGTCTGCATTAAGCTTTGAAATGCAAAAATTTTGATTGTGGTGAGATTTTTTGTTTCCCAAACTTTGACTTCAAGAACTCGGGAAAAGTCGGGTTTATATTCTATGGCAGAACTTGTTTTTTAGGAACTTATTAAGGTTGTAATTTTTAGTTTAAGGTTTTTTCAGAGGTTGCGGTTTTTTTTTTTCCATAACTTAAGTATCTTAGATCTGGTTGCAAAAAACTTTGATTATCTGAAAAGTTGATTGATACTGCTATTAAATGGATCCAAACTGTTTGTGGTTTTGGCCTACCATCTCGGAAAAGCTTTGAAATGCAAAAATTTTGATTTTTGTGAGGTATTTTTTACGAAATTTTGACTTTAAAAACGCGGGTTTTTTTTCTATGGCAGAACTTGTTTTTTAAAAACTTATTAAGGAAGTAGTTGTAAGTTTAAGGTTTTTTTCAGAGGTTGCGCTTTGTTTTTTCACATAACTTAAGTATCTTAATTTTGGTTATAAAAAACTTTCATTATCTGAAAAGTTGATTGATACTGCTATAAAATGGATGCAAACTGTTTGTGGTTTTGGCCTACCGTCTGGGTTAAGCTTTAAAATGCAAAAATGTTGATTGATGTGAGATTTTTTTTTCTCGATATTTTTACTTTAAAAACTCGGGAAAAGTCGGGTTTATTTTCTATCGCAGAACTTGTTTTTTAGGAACTTATTAAGGTTGTAATTTTTAGTTTAAGTTTTTTTCAGAGGTTGCGGTTTGTTTTTTTACATAACTTGAGTATCTTAGATCTGGTTGCAAAAAACTTTGATTATCTGAAAAGTTGATTGATACTGCTATAAAATGAATCCAAACTGTTTGTGGTTTTGGCCTACCATCTCGGAAAAGCTTTGAAATGCAAAAATGTTGAGTGTTGTGAGATTTTTTGATTTCGAAATTTTTACTTTAAAAACTCGGGTTTATTTTCTATGGCAGAACTTGTTTTTTAAGAACTTATTAAGGAAGTAATTTGTGGTTTAATGTGTTTTCAGAAGTTTCGGTTTGTTTTTTCCCATAACTTAGGTATCTTAATTTTGGTTGTAAAAAACATTGATTATCTGAAAAGTTGATTGATACTGCAATAAAATGGATCCAAACTGTGTGTGGTTTTGGCCTACCGTCTCGGAAAAGCTTTGAAATGCAAAAATGTGGACTGTTGTGAGATCTTTTTTTCGAAAATTTTTCTTTAAAAACTCAGGAAAAGTCGGGTTTATTTTCTATGCCAGAACTTGTTTTTTAAGAACTCATTAAGGAAGTTATTGTTAGTTTAGGGTTTTTTCAGAGGTTGCGGTTTGTTTTTTCACATAACTTAAGTATCTTAGATGTGGTTGTAAAAAACTTTGATTATCTGAAAAGTTGATTGATTCTGTCATAAAATGGATCCAAACTCTGTGTGGTTTTCGCCTACCGTCTGGGTAAAGCTTTAAAATGAAAAAATGTTGATTGTTGTGAGATTTTTTTTCCGAAATTTTGACTTTAAAAACTTGGGAAAAGTCGGTTTTATTTTCTATGGCAGAACCTGTTTTTTTATGAACTTATTAAGGATGTAATTTTTAGTTTAAGGTTTTTTCAGAGGTTGCGGTTTGTTTTTTCCCATAACTTAGGTATCTTAATTTTGGTTGTAAAAAACTTTGATTATCTGAAAAGTTGATTGATACTGCAATAAAATGGCTCCAAACTCTGTGTGGTTTTAGCCTACCGTCTGGGTAAAGCTTTAAAATGCAAAAATGTTGAGTGTTGTGAGATTTTTTTTTTCCCAAATTTTGACTTTAAGAATTCGGGAAAAGTCGGTTTTATTTTCTATGGCAAAACATGTTTTTTAGGAACTAGCAATTTTGTTATTTTTAGTTTAAGGTTTTTTCAGAGGTTGCGGTTTGTTTTTTCACATAACTTAAGTATCTAAGATCTGGTTGCAAAACACATTGATTATCAGAAAAGTTGATTGATTCTGCTATAAAATGGATCCAAACTCTGTGTGGTTTTGGCCTACCGTCTGCATTAAGCTTTGAAATGCAAAAATGTTGATTGTTGTGAGATTTTTTGTTTTCGAAATTTTTACTTTAAAAACTCGGGTTTATTTTCTATGGCAGAACTTGTTCTTTAAGAACTAGGTAAGTAAATAATTTTAAGTTTAAGGTTTTTTCAGATGTTGCGCTTTGTTTTTTCACATAACTTAAGTATCTTAATTTTGGTTGTAAAAAACTTTGATTATCTGAAAAGTTGATTGCTACTTCTATAAAATGGATCCAAACTCCGTGTGGTTTTGGCCTACCGTCTGGGTTAAGCTTTGAAATGCAAAAATTTTGATTGTGGTGAGATTTTTTTTTTCCCAAATCTTGACTTCAAGAACTCGGGAAAAGTCGGGTTTATTTTCTATGGCAGAACTTGTTTTTTTAGGAACTAGCAATTTTGTAATTTTAAGTTTAAGGTTTTTTCAGAGGTTGCGGTTTGTTTTTTCACATAACTTAAGTATCTAAGATCTGGTTGCAAAACACTTTGATTATCAGAAAAGTTGATTGATTCTGCTATAAAATGGATCCAAACTCTGTGTGGTTTTGGCCTACCGTCTGGGTAAAGCTTTGAAATGCAAAAATGTTGATTTTTGTGAGGTATATTGTA
>NW_022996425.1:0-3465 GCF_900245975.1 Drosophila guanche | reverse complement strand
ATGGAAGAACAGGCGAAACAAATAGAAAATTACTAACAAGTTAATACATACATATATATGTGCATATATGCATATTAAATATTCAAAAATAATTGCAATGTCCGATCGACACGTACACAACCCACCCCAATAAAAATTAAATTCGTCGTTTATTTCTTGTGGTTTAAGATTGTGTCTTTTGTGTGTTTCT
Source organism: Drosophila guanche (assembly GCF_900245975.1). NCBI lineage: Eukaryota > Metazoa > Arthropoda > Insecta > Diptera > Drosophilidae > Drosophila > Drosophila guanche. The sequence goes on along the minus strand of NW_022996425.1, from coordinate 3,275 downwards.
CTATTCTGTATGAGTTCTGCAGATTTCCAAAATAACCATGAACATGATAATACTATTCGGACTCCTGTCTGGACTCGGCAAAACTGTTAAAGACACTTCTCTGGCTCCTCTCTGACACTCACTCTCTGGTCCGCCCATCAGTTAGATCCTCTAAATATCTCGAAGCATCTGCGGGCTGGTTGCCCATTTTTGGTGTTCTTTTGGGTCATTTTCTTATCCGTTTGCACGTTGGTAATGTCTTTCAGTGGCTCTCGTTTCATTTTTGGAGTTTGTTCTCTGTTCTTTGTATATTGTATTTCTGTCTTGAACTGTACAGTTTTTAGAGTGAGTGAGAGACAAGTTAGTCAGTCTAGTGAGTCCTTGTTCAAGGCATACTATAAGCAATCCTTAAAGATGGAAAAGAGGCTTCGCAATGGAAGCTTTATCTCTCCCAACAATAGAAAAAAAAGAAGAACGAGAAGGGACGTGTGAGACGCTTCTTTCTCGTCACAACCTTTATACCCGGCACTCAGTACTACATCTGCACCTTAGCGGTTATTTGTCAAATTTTACTTTTTTTCTTCATCTGTCATCTACATCTACAACACTTCTCACAACATCACGCTCCTTTAGCTCGCCCCCCTCCCCATGATCCACACACTGCAGAGGCAGAGGCCGCACACTGGGCGAAGCAGAGTGTGAATGAGAGAATGTGCAAAAAACAAATAAAAGCTGAGGGACGGGGTGGGTTTAGAAACTGAAAAATGTTTACTTCATTCTGGTTTTAATAATGATCCAATCGGATCCCAATGGTGATCTGATAGATATGGATTCATATCTATATATATATCTATATATCTGATAGATTTCATTCACTACGGAATGGCATTTTTAATTTTCTTTTATCTTACAAATTTTTGTTTTCGGAGTTTTTCGCTCTTTAGCGGGGTCGGAAGGAGACGGGGCTCATTTTTTTCATACACTTGTAACAGTGTGAGCATACAGAAGTCTGGATGCGAAATTTGGTGGCCCTAGCTTTTATAGTCTCTGAGATCCAGGCGCTCAACAAGACGGATGGAGAGACGGACAGACGGACGGACCGACAGACATGGCTCAATCGACTCGGCTATTGATGCCGATCAATATATATATACTTCATGGGGTCGGAAACGATTCCTTCTGTGTGTTACATACATTCACTTTGTGCACAAATTGTGCACACCCTATTTACTCTTCGAGTACCGGGCATAAAAACAATCGCCAGCAAGTGGATCAATTGGTCAGGCGGCCAGTGGCCCCGGAAACCCTGTCGCAACCCTATCGATAGAAAGCACGCAGTGAGTACTTCACAACAACCACGCTAGATGGCGCCTTGTGTTCTTTATTCAAATTTCTGTTACAAACCAATAAGAATGATTTCGGTTTGCTTTCTTGGATAATTCAAGTTATTTAAGGAGTTCCTCTTTTTGAGATGGTGTCATGGCGTCCAATTTCAAACGAACCGCTTCGTGAGCCGTCGCCTTTACGTGAGCCATGCGTCCTTCATAATCAGGTATAATTTCCACGACCTTTTCGAAGGTCCTCTGTGTCGCTCTGCGGATCGATGGGCATTCGGTGAAGCAGGACATTGCGTTCTGCAGCATTCGGTGTAACTTAGTCAGAAACCAGTCCCAGCCCTTAAACTGCTCGCCCGCCAGCATCTTCTCCAGTATGTCCCAATCCAGAGGCTCATCATGGAAGTCATTATCTAGATTTTCTCCATAATGCATCCAGATCGACGAGATGTTGAATGGCCAAGAGTTCGCACAACAACGTAGAGCCTTGATCAGGGTCTGGCTGTATGTGCGCTCGATCTTCAGATTTAAAGGCATCAGGATAGCCGTTATGCTGAGTCGATCAAGGACTGGTTCGACTGGGAGTGGGTCGATTTTCACTTGAGTTCCATAGTTGTTAAGAAGGTTTGGGGGTCGCTGAAGCTCTGGAAATTCGTGCGAGATAACAGCATTTTTATCGGCGTCAGCTCGGGTCAGACTTCGCGACCCTGGAGGTCGGCCACGACCACGACGGGCCGGTGTCACGGGCGTGAACTGTTTGCCATGGTGCCGATTCGGATGTAGATTGGGAACGGCCTCAAATGAAGGCAGTGGATCGTCTGCCTTTGGCTGATTTCCATTCTTGATTTCCACCTTGGTATTCATTGGAATGACAGCCTTTTCCTGGCGCGGGGTCTTCGGCAATGGAGAAGTTTTTGAAATGGCTGCCTTCCACGGACGCCTGGTCTTGGCCTCAGCCCTACACTCATTGTGCAATTCCTGCTGCATTTTCGCCATGCGCAGCCAAAAGCACTCGCACAGGTTGACAGCAGCTTTAAACACGGGCGAGTCCGGACTGTTGTAGACTCTGCAGTTTTCGAAAATCAATAGAATGTCTTCCAGGACGTCTGCACCGCCCCAGTAGTATGTGTACTCAAATCTTTTCTTGATTGTGTTCAAGTCCATGGGGTTTGCGATTTTTTCGTGGTAGTCCCTGATCTTCAGCTTCACAGCATCGACAGGATGGCGAAAGTGCAGCGAGGAAGGGTTGCGCGACAACGCATTCACAGCGGTTCTCAGTTTTAACAAGAAATTGGTTACCCTTCCCTTACGATTGGGTGGCGGCATCACCGGGGGCTGCACAATTCCATTTACCGGCTGCACTCTGGGCTCGCACCGTGGCGGCCGCTGCTCCCCTGGGTGCCGGTTTTCGAGCACGCTTAAAGCTTTCTCAAAGTCCTCACGACGCCTATCATCCATTGTCTGAGAATAGAGATTTCAATTAGATTTTGGACCGGCCAAATGGCTGTGGCAAGTGCCACAGGTAGACTGATCGTAGACTGTTCGAATTGACACATTCTATTAACCGAAAAACTTAATTGTAGAGCGTACTTACATTCCTTTTCTTCTCGCTGGTGGTTTAATTAAACCTTTTATTCAGATGCTTTTTTTTTTTGACAAGCATCTGAAAAGTGTTAGGGATGGCTGATAAAAAAGTAAGCACATCGATACACGCATTGTGTGCTATCGATATTCAGTGTTGAGCAATGCCAATAATATGGCAAATGAAAACGGGCTATAAACGGATATATCAGCCATCGATATGAGCCAAAAGCAATGGATCGGGCAAGACCATTTAAGGTATATTATATACTTTTCAGGATATTTTGATCACGAAATTGGGTTCATTGTATATTTACGGTATATCGGTATGGTATAATGGTATATTTAATGAATTTCATTGGCCTATTAAATTACATTTTT
>NW_022996424.1:0-3466 GCF_900245975.1 Drosophila guanche | reverse complement strand
AAAGTTGATTGATGCTGCTATGAAGTTGATCCAAACTATGTGTGGTTTTGGGCTACCGTTAAGGTTTTTTCAGAGGTTGCGTTTTGTTTTTTCACATAACTTAAGTATCTTAGATCTGGTTGTAAAGAACTTCGATTACCTGAAAAGTTGATTGATGCTGCTATGAAGTTGATCCAAACGATGTGTGGTTTTGGCCTACCGTTAAGGTTTTTTCAGAGGTTGCGTTTTGTTTTTTCAAATAACTTAAGTATCTTAGATCTGGTTGTAAAGAATTTTGATCCTGATTGATTGATCCTGCTATAAAGTGGATCCAAACTCTGTGTGGTTTTGGCCTACCGTCTGGGTAAAGCTTTGAATTGCAAAAATGTTGATTTTTGTGAGAATTTTTTTTTTTTTTTTTTTCGAATTTTTGACTTTAAAACTCGGGAAAAGTCGGGTTTGTTTTCTAGGGCAGAACTTTTTTTTGAAGAATTTCTAAAGTATGTTATATTTTGTTTAAGGTTTTTTAGAAGTAGCTGTCGTTTTTTCACATACTATAATTGTCTTAGATCTGGTCCTAAAAGTTGATTGATACGGCTATAAAGTGGATCCAAACTCTATGTGGTTTTGGCCTACCGCCTGGGTAAAGCTTTGTAATGCAAAATTGTTGATTGTTGTGAGATTTTTTTTCTTTCAAAATTTGGACTTTTAAAACTTGTGAAAAGTCGGGTTCATTTTCTATGGCAGAACTAGTTTTTTAAGAACTTATTAAGGATGTAATTTTTAGTTAAAGGTTTTTTCAGAGGTTGCGGTTTGTTTTTTCACATAACTTAAGTATCTTAAATCTGGTTGTAAAGAATTTTGATTATCTGAAAAGTTGATTGATCCTGCTATAAAGTGGATACAAACTCTGTGTGGTTTTGACCTACCGTCTGGGTAAAGCTTTGAAATTCAAAAATGTTGTTTTTTGTGAGGCATTTTTTACGAAATTTTGACTTTAAAAACTCGGGAAGAGTCGGGTTTATTTTCTATGGCAGAACTTTTTTTTAGGAATTTATTAAGAAAGTAATTTTTAGTTTAAGGTTTTTTAGAAGTAGCGGTTTGTTTTTTCACATAACTTAAGTATCTTAGATCTGTTTGTAAAGAATTTTCCTTATCTGAAAAAATGATTGATGCTGCTATGAAGTGGATCCAAACTGTGGCTTTCCGTCTCGGAAAAGCTTTGAAATGCAAAAATGTTGATTGTTGTGAGATTTTTTATACCCGGTACTCGAAGAGTAAATAAGGTATATTGTATTTGTGTGAATAACGGTTGTATGTAACGGACAGAAGGAAGCGTTTCCGACCCCATAATGTATATATATTCTTGATCAGCATCAATAGCCGAGTCGATAGAGCCATGTCTGTCTGTCCGTCTGTCCGTCTTGTTTGTCGGCTAGTTCTCAGAGACTATAAGAGCTAGAGCCACCAAATTTTGCATCCAGACTGCTATATGCTCACACTGAAACCAGCGTATTTAAAAAATGAGCCACGCCCCCTTCCGCCCCGCAAAAGGTCGAAAACCTCCCAAATCTACAATTTTGAGAATAAAAGAAAACTAAAACCGCCATTCCGTAGGAAATGAGCATATCTATCAGATCACCAAATTGGGATCCGATTGGATCATTATTATAGCCGCAATGAAGAAATTAATTTCCAGCGGCTAAACCCACCCTGTCCCGGAAGCTGTTGTTGTTATTTTTACATTCTCTCATTCACAATTTGCTTCTGCTTCACTCGGCCTCTGCCTCTGCCCTCCCCCTGCGGCTGCCTCTACCGACTTTTAACACACCCCGTCCCGCTTTATATTTGTTTTTGTTTTGTGTGCGGTCGCTGCCTCTGCCTCTGCCGCGAGTCTGCAGTGTGTGGGTTTAGGGAAAGGCGGCGAGCTAACGTAGCGTGTTGGTGTGAGAAGTGTTGTAGATGTATATGACAGATGAAGAAAAAATTTAAAATTTGACAAAACACCGCTAAGGTGCAGACGCACTATTGTCCCAATGACCAGTTTTGGTGGCTGTTTACGCCAAATTAGCGCAAAGGGCTTATGGCCGGGAGCAATTAGTATTTTGTATAAGTAAAATGAATTTGTAGCATTAAGATATTGAATTGTTGCATTTACGACATACTCACAGAAGTTTGTTGCTATAGAACATACATGTAATATGTGAATACGATAGAGAAAGAGGAAGAACATGCATTTAATAGGTGAATATCGAAATTGAAAAGAAGAAGAAGAGAATAAATTGATTTAAATTCCGACTCGGTCGAACCTGCAGCACTTGCCTTTTTATTTCGAGATTTTGATTCCGAACTGGTTGCGATGAGTTGCGGAAACAGTGGCCAAAAGCTAATTTTTAAAAGTTAAAACCAAGACTCGGTTTTTAACGCTCTGTATTAGAAAAAGAGTGACCATCAAAGTTGCGTACCAGAAATTTTCATAGATGGCGCCACTTTCGAAAAATCTGCTGTGAAACCTAGCGGTCATTATTGCACAGAATGTGCAGGGAAAAAGTACCAATTTTATTGCTGTTTTAAATATCTCATAAATTGGAACATACGATTAACTGATCCAATTTTTTTGATTCATTTTATTTAGTAGGCTATTTACTACGTGTTCTGTAATGTGAACGAATCTAGTGGTTGGCGATGTCTTCTACATCTAGAAGTAGTCCTGAGTGCCGGGTATAAAAGTTGTGACGCGTAAGAAGCGTCTCACACGTCCCTTCTCGTGTGTTTAAGGTTTTTCAGAGGTAGCGATTTGTTTTTTCACATAACTTAAGTATCTTAGATCTGGTTGTAAAGAACTTTGAGTACCTGAAAAGTTGATTGATACTGCTATAAAGTGGATCCAAACTTTGTGTGGGTTTGACCTACCGTCTCGGAAAAGCTTTGAAATACAAAAAATGTTGATTTTTGTGAGGTATTTTTTACGAAATTTGGAGTTTAAAACCTCGGGAAGAGTCGGGTTTATTTTCTATGGCAGAACTTTTTTTTAAGAATTTATTAAGAAAGTAATTTTTTGTTTAAGGTTTTTTCAGAGTTAGCTATTTGTTCTTTCACATAGGTTAAGTATCTTAGTATTATCTGAAAAGTTTCCTGATACTGTTATAAAATGGATCCAAACTCTGTGTGGTTTTGGCCTACCGTCTGGGTAAAGCTTTGAAATGCAAAAATGTTGATTTTTGTGAGGTATTTTTTACGAAATTTGGAGTTTAAAAACTCGGGAAGAGTCGGGTTTATTTTCTATGGCAGAACTTTTTTTTAAGAATTTATTAAGAAAGTAATTTTTTATTTAAAGTTTTTTTCAGAGGTAGCGATTTGTTCTTTCAGATAGCTTAAGTATCTTAGTATTATCTGAAAAGTTTCCTGATACTGCTATAAAATGGATCCAAACTCTGTGTGGTTTTGGCCTACCGTCTGGGTAAAGCTTTGAAATGCAAAATTGTTG
>NW_022996423.1:0-3471 GCF_900245975.1 Drosophila guanche | reverse complement strand
TTATTACAACCAAAATTAAGATACTTAAGTTATATGAAAAAACAAACCGCAACCTCTGAAAAAAACATAAAACAAAATATTACAAAATTGTTAGTTCTTAAAAAACTAGTTCTGCCATAGAAAATAAACCCGACTTTTCCCGAGTTTTTAAAGTAAAAATATCGAAAAAAAAAATCTCACATCAATCAACATTTTTGCATTTCAAAGCTTTACCCAGACGGTAGGCCAATACCACACAGTTTGGATCCATTTTATAGCAGTATCAATCCACTTTTCAGATAATCAAAGTTTTTTACAACAAAAATTAAGATACTTAAGTTATGTGAAAAACCAACCGCAACATCTGAAAAAACCTTAAACTAAAAATTACTTCCTTAATAAGTTCCTAAAAAACAAGTTCTACCATAGAAAATAAACCCGACTTTTCCCGAGTTTTTAAAGTAAAAATATCGAAAAAAAAAATCTCACATCAATCAACATTTTTGCATTTCAAAGCTTTACCCAGACGGTAGGCCAAAACCACACACAGTTTGGATCCATTTTATAGCAGTATCAATCAACTTTTCAGATAATCAAAGTTTTTTGCAACCAGATCTAAGATACTTAAGTTATGTGAAAAAACAAACCGCAACCTCTGAAAAAACCTTAAACTAAAAATTACATCCTTAATAAGTTCCTAAAAAACAAGTTCTGCCAAAGAAAATAAACCCAACTTTTCCCGAGTTTTTAAAGTAAAAATATCGAAAAAAAAAATCTCACATCAATCAACATTTTTGCATTTCAAAGCTTTACCCAGACGGTAGGCCAAAACCACACACAGTTTGGATCCATTTTATAGCAGTATCAATCAACTTTTCAGATAATCAAAGTTTTTTGCAACCAGATCTAAGATACTTAAGTTATGTGAAAAAACAAACCGCAACCTCTGAAAAAACCTTAAACTTAAAATTACTTCCTTAATAAGTTCTTAAAAAACAAGTTCTGCCATAGAAAATAAACCCGACTTTTCCCGAGTTTTTAAAGTAAAAAATTCAAAAACAAAAAACCTCACAACGATAATCATTTTTGCATTTCAAAACTTTACCCAGACGGTAGTCCAAAACCACACACAGTTTGGATCCACTTCATAGCAGCATCAAACAACTTTTCAGATAATCAAAGTTTTTTGCAACCAGATCTAAGATACTTATGCTATGTGAAAAAAACAAATCGCTACCTCTGAAAAAAACCTTAAACTAAAAATTACATCCTTAATAAGTTCTTAAAAAACAAGTTCTGCCATAGAAAATAAACCCGACTTTTCCCGAGTTTTTAAAATAACAAATTCGAAGAAAAAAAATCTCACAATAATCATCATTTTTGCATTTCAAAGCTTTACCCAGACGGTAGGCCAAAACCAGACACAGTTTGGATCCACTTCGTAGCAGAATCAAACAACTTTTCAGATAATCAAAGTTTTTTGCAACCAGATCTAAGATACTTATGCTATGTGAAAAAACAAATCGCTACCTCTGAAAAAAACCTTAAACTAAAAATTACATCCTTAATAAGTTCTTAGAAAACAAGTTCTGCCATAGAAAATAAACCCGACTTTTCCCGAGTTTTTAAAGTAACAAATTCGAAGAAAAAAAATCTCACAATAATCATCATTTTTGCATTTCAAAGCTTTACCCAGACGGTAGGCCAAAACCACACACAGTTTGGATCCATTTTATAGCAGTATCAATCAACTTTTCAGATAATCAAAGTTTTTTGCAACCAGATCTAAGATACTTAAGTTATGTGAAAAAACAAACCGCAACCTCTGAAAAAACCTTAAACAAAAAATTACATCCTTCATAAGTTCTTAAAAAACAAGTTCTGCCATAGAAAATAAACCCGACTTTTCCCGAGTTTTTAAAGTAAAAAATTCGAAAACAAAAAACCTCACAACGATAATCAGTTTTGCATTTCAAAACTTTACCCAGACGGTAGTCCAAAACCACACACAGTTTGGATCCACTGCATAGCAGTATCAATAAAATTTTCAGATAATCAAAGTTTTTTGCAACCAGATCTAAGATACTTAAGTTATGTGAAAAAAACAAACCGCAACCTCTGAAAAAACCTTAAACAAAAAATTACATCCTTAATAAGTTCCTAAAAAGCAAGTTCTGCCATAGAAAATAAACCCGACTTTTCCCGAGTTTTTAAAGTAAAAAAATTCGAAGAAAAAAAATCTCACAATAATCATCATTTTTGCATTTCAAAGCTTTACCCAGACGGTAGGCCAAAACCACACACAGTTTGGATCCACTTCATAGCAGCATCAAACAACTTTTCAGATAATCAAAGTTTTTTGCAACCAGATCTAAGATACTTAAGTTATGTGAAAAAACAAACCGCAACCTCTGAAAAAACCTTAAACAAAAAATTACATCCTTAATAAGTTCTTAAAAAACAAGTTCTGCCATAGAAAATAAACCCGACTTTTCCCGAGTTTTTAAAGTAAAAAATTCGAAGAAAAAAAATCTCACAACAATCATCATTTTTGCATTTCAAAGCTTTACCCAGACGGTAGGCCAAAACCACACACAGTTTGGATCCACTTCATAGCAGCATCAAACAACTTTTCAGATAATCAAAGTTTTTTGCAACCAGATCTAAGATACTTAAGTTATGTGAAAAAACAAACCGCAACCTCTGAAAAAACCTTAAACAAAAAATTACATCCTTAATAAGTTCTTAAAAAACAAGTTCTGCCATAGAAAATAAACCCGACTTTTCCCGAGTTTTTAAAGTAAAAAATTCGAAGAAAAAAAATCTCACAACAATCATCATTTTTGCATTTCAAAGCTTTACCCAGACGGTAGGCCAAAACCACACACAGTTTGGATCCACTTCATAGCAGCATCAAACAACTTTTCAGATAATCAAAGTTTTTTGCAACCAGATCTAAGATACTTAAGTTATGTGAAAAAACAAACCGCAACCTCTGAAAAAACCTTAAACAAAAAATTACATCCTTAATAAGTTCTTAAAAAACAAGTTCTGCCATAGAAAATAAACCCGACTTTTCCCGAGTTTTTAAAGTAAAAAATTCGAAGAAAAAAAATCTCACAACAATCATCATTTTTGCATTTCAAAGCTTTACCCAGACGGTAGGCCAAAACCACACACAGTTTGGATCCACTTCATAGCAGCATCAAACAACTTTTCAGATAATCAAAGTTTTTTGCAACCAGATCTAAGATACTTAAGTTATGTGAAAAAACAAACCGCAACCTCTGAAAAAACCTTAAACTAAAAATTACAAAATTGCTAGTTCTTAAAAAACAAGTTCTGCCATAGAAAATAAACCCGACTTTTCCCGAGTTTTTAAAGTAAAAAATTCGAAGAAAAAAAATCTCACAACAATCATCATTTTTGCATTTCAAAGCTTTACCCAGACGGTAGGCCAAAACCACACACAGTTTGGATCCACTTCATAGC
>NW_022996422.1:0-3472 GCF_900245975.1 Drosophila guanche | reverse complement strand
TCCTTAATAAGTTCCTAAAAAACAAGTTCTACCATAGAAAATAAAACCGACTTTTCCCGAGTTTTTAAAGTAAAAATTTCGAAAACAAAAAATCTCACAAAAATCAACGTTTTTGCATTTCAAAGCATTACCCAGACGGTAGGCCAAAACCACACAGAGTTTGAATCCACTTTATATCGGTATAAATCAACTTTTTCAGATAATCAAAGTTCTTTACAACCAGATCTAAGATAGTTAAGTTATGTGAAAAAACAAATCGCTACCTCTGAAAAAACCTTAAACTTAAAATTACATCCTTAATAAGTTCTTAACAAGTTTTTAAAGTAAAAATTTCGAAAAAAAAAAATCTCACAACAATCAAAATTTTTGCATTTCAAAGCTTTACCCAGACGGTAGGCCAAATCCACACATAGTTTCTATCCACTTCATAGCAACATCAATCAACTTTTCAGATAATTAAAGTTCTTTACAACCAGGTCTAAGATACTAAAGCTATGTGAAAAAAACAAACCGCTACTTGTAAAAAACTTTAAACAAAAAATACAAACTTTGAAAATTCGTAAATGGAAAGTTCTGCCATAGAAAATAAACCCGACTCTTCCTGAGTTTTAAAAGTCAAAATTTCGTAAAAAATACCTCACAAAAATTAACATTTTAGCATTTCAAAGCTTTGCCCAGACGGTAGGCCAAAACCACACAGAGTTTGAATCCACATTATATCAGTATAAATCAACTTTTTCAGAAAATCAAAGTTTTTACAACCAAAATTAAGATACTTAAGATATGTGAAAAAACAAATCGCTACACCTGAAAAAATCTTAAACAAAAAATCACTTTCCTAATAAATTCTTAAAAAAAAGTTCTGCAATTGAAAATAAACCCGAATTTTCCCGACTTTTTAAAGTCAAAATTAAAAAAAAATACCTCACAAAATTTACCATTTTTGCATTTCAAAGCTTTACCCGGACGGTAGGCCAAAACCACACAGAGTTTGGATCCATTTTATAGCAGTACTTCAACTTTTAAGATAATCAAAGTTCTTTACAACCAGATCTAAGATACTTAAGTTATGTTACAAAACAAACCGCAACCTCTGAAAAAACCTTAAACTTAAAATTACATCCTTAGCAAGTTCTTAAAAAACATGTTCTGCCATAGAAAATAAAAGCGAGTTTTTAAAGTAAAAATTTCGAAATAAAAAATCTCACAACAATCAACATTTTTGCATTTCAAAACTTTACCCAGATGGTAGGCCAAAACCACACAGATTTTGGATCCATTTTATAGCAGTGTCAATCAGCTTTTCAGATAACCAAAGTTTTACAACCAAAATTAAGATACTTAAGTTATGTGAAAAAACAAATCGCTACCTCTGAAAAAACCTTAAACTTCAAATTACATCCTTAATAAGTTCTTAACTAGTTTTTAAAGTAAAAATTTCGAAATAAAAAATCTCACAACAATCAACATTTTTGCATTTCAAAACTTTACCCAGATGGTAGGCCAAAACCAAACAGATTTTGGATCCATTTTATAGCAGTATCAATCAGCTTTTCAGATAACCAAAGTTTTACAACCAAAATTAAGATACTTAAGTTATGTGAAAAAACAAATCGCTACCTCTGAAAAAACCTTAAACTAAAAATTACATCCTTAATAAGTTCTTAAAAAACAAGTTCTGCCATAGAAAATAAACACGACTTTTCCCGACTTTTAAAAGTCAAAAGTTAAAAAAAAAAATATCACAACAATCAACATTTTTGCATTTCACGGTAGGCCAAAACCACACAGAGTTTGGATCCTCTTCATAGCAGCATCCATCAACTTTTCAGATAATAAAAGTTCTTTACAACCAGGTCTAAGATACTAAAGTTATGTGAAAAACAAACCACTACTTCAAAAAAACCTTTAACAAAAGAGTACAAACTTTGAAAATTCTTAAAAGAAAAGTTCTGCCATAGAAAATAAACCCGACTTTTCCCGAATTTTTAAAGTCAAAATTTCGTACAAAATACCTCACAAAAATCAAAAAAAAAATTTAAAAAACAAAGCGCTACCTCTTAAAAAACCTTAAACTAAAAAATACATCCTTAATAAGTTCTTAAAAAAGAAGTTCTGACATCGAAAATAAACCCGACTTTTCCAGAGTTTTTAAAGTCAAAATTTCGAAAAAAAAAATCTCACAACAATCAACATTTTTGCATTTCAAAGCTTTACCCAGACGGTAGGCCAAAACCACACAGATTTTGGATCCATTTTATAGCAGTATCAATCAGCTTTTCAGATAACCAAAGTTTTACAACCAAAATTAAGATACTTAAGTTATGTGAAAAAACAAACCGCAACCTCAGAAAAAACCTTAAACTAAAAATTACATTCTTAATAAGTTCTTAGAAAACAAGTTCTGCCATAGAAAATAAACCCGACTTTTCCCGAGTTTTTAAAGTAAAAATTTCGAAAAAAAAAAATCTCACAACAATCAACATTTTTGCATTTCACGGTAGGCCAAAACCACACAGAGTTTGGGTCCATTTTATAACAGTATCAATCAACTTTTTATTTAATAAAAGTGTTTTGCAACCAGATCTAAGATATTTAAGCTATGTGAAAAAACAAATCGCTACCTCTGAAAAAACCTTAAACTTAAAATTACATCCTTAATAAGTTCTTAACAAGTTTTTAAAGTAAAAATTTCGAAAAAAAAAAATTTTTACAACAATCAACATTTTTGCATTTCAAAGCTTTACCCAGACGGTAGGCCAAAACTACACAGTTTTTGGGTCCATTTTATAGAAGTATCAATCAACTTTTAAGTTAATCAAAGTTCATTACAACCGGATCTAAAATACTTAAGTTATGTGAAAAAACAAACCGCAACCTCAACAGCTACCTCTGAAAAAACCTTCAACAAAAAATAACTTTCTTATTAAATTCTTAAAATAAAAGTTCTTCCATAGAAAATAAACCCGACTCTTCCAGAGTTTTTAAAGTCAAATTTTCGTACAAAATACCTCACAAAAATCAACATTTTTGCATTTCAAAGCTTTACCCAGACGGTGGGCAAAACCACACAGAGTCTGGATCCATTTTATATCAGTATCAATGAACCTTTCAGATACTCAAAGTTTTTTGCAACCAGATCTAAGATACTTAAGTTATGTGAAAAAACAAACCACAACCTCTGAAAAAAACTTAAACTAAAAATTACATCCTTAATAAGTTTTTAAAAATCAAATTCTGCCATATAAAATAAACCCGACTTTTCCCGAGGTTTTAAAGTAAAAAATTTCGAAAAAAAAAATCTCACAACAATCAACATTTTTGCATTTAAAAGCTTTGCCCAGACGGTAGGCCAAAACCACACAGAGTTTGGATCCATTTTATAGCAGAATCAATCAACTTTTCTGATAGTCAAGGTGTTTTGCAACCAGATCTTAGATACTTAAGTTATGTGAAAAAACAAACCGCAACC
>NW_022996421.1:0-3497 GCF_900245975.1 Drosophila guanche | reverse complement strand
CATTTTATAGCAGAATCAATCAACTTTTCTGATAGTCAAAGTTTTTTGCAACCAGATCTTAGATACTTAAGTTATGTGAAAAAACAAACCGCAACCTCTGAAAAAACCTTAAACTAAAAATTACAAAATTGCTAGTTCTTAAAAAACAAGTTCTGGCATAGAAAATAAAACCGACTTCTCCCGAGTTTTTAAAGTAAACATTTCGAAAAAAAATCTCACAACAATCCACATTTTTGCATTTCAAAGCTTTTCCGAGACGGTAGGCCAAAATCACACAAAGTTTGGATCCATTTTATAGCAGTATCAATCAACTTTTCAGATAATCAAAGTTTTTTGCAACCAGATCTAAGATACTTAAGTTATGTGAAAAAACAAACCGCAACCTCTGCAAAAACCTTAAACTAAAAATTACAAGCTTAATAAGTTCCTAAAAAACAAGTTCTGCCATAGAAAATAAACCCGACTTTTCCCGAGTTTTTAAAGTAAAAATATCGAAAAAAAAAATCTCACATCAATCAACATTTTTGCATTTCAAAGCTTTACCCACACGGTAGGCCAAAACCACAAACAGTTTGGAACTATTTAATAGCAGTATCAATCAACTTTTCAGATAATCAAAGTTTTTTACAACTAAAATTAAGATACTTAAGTTATGTGAAAAAACAAACCTCAACCTCTGAAAAAACCTTAAACTTAAAACTACTTCCTTAATAAGTTCTTAAAAAACAAGTTCTGCCATAGAAAATAAACCCGAGTTTTCAAAGTCAAAATTTCGTACAAAATACATCACAAAAATCAACATTTTTGCTTTTCAAAGCTTTACTTAGACGGTAGGTCAAAACCACACAGAGTTTGGATCCAGTTTATGATAGAATCAATTAACTTTTCAGATAATCAAAGTTTTTAGCAACCAGATCTTAGATACTTAAGTTATGTGAAAAAACAAACCGCAACCTCTGAAAAAACTTTAAACTAAAAATTACAAAATTGCTAGATCCTAAAAAACAAGTTCTGCCATAGAAAATAAACCCGACTTTTCCCGAGTTTTTTAAGTAAAAATATCGAAAAAAAAAATCTCACATCAATCAAAATTTTTGCATTTCAAAGCTTAACCCAGACGGTAGGCCAAAACCACACGGAGTTTGGATCCATTTTATAGCAGTAGCAATCAACTTTTCAGATAATCAAAGTTTTTTACAACCAAAATTAAGATACTTAAGTTATGTGAAAAAACAAACCGAAACCTCTGAAAAAACCTTAAACTTAAAGTAACTTCCTTAATAAGTTCTTAAAAAACAAGTTCTGCCTTACAAAATAAACCCGACTTTTCCCGAGTTCTTAAAGTCAAAATTTGGGAAAAGAAAAATCTCACAACAATCAACATTTTTGCATTTTAAAGCTTTACCCAGACGGTAGGCCAAAACCACACAGAGTTTAGATCCATTTTATAGCAGTATTTATCAACTTTTCAGATAATCAAAGTTTTTTACAACCAAAATTAAGATACTTAAATTATGTGAAAGAACAAACCGCAACCTCTGAAAAAACCTTAAACTTAAAATTACTTACTTACCTAGTTCTTAAAAAACAAGTTCTGCCATAGAAAATAAACCCGAGTTTTTAAAGTCAAAATTTCGTACAATATACCTCACAAAAATCAACATTTTTCCATTTCAAAGCTTTACCCAGACGGTAGGCCAAAACCACACAGAGTTTGGATCAATTTTATAGCAGAATCAATCAACTTTTCTGATAGTCAAAGTTTTTTGCAACCAGATCTTAGATACTTAAGTCATATAAAAAAACAAATCGCAACCTCTGAAAAAACCTTAAACTAAAAATTACAAAATTGCTAGTTCCTAAAAAACAAGTTCTGCCATAGAAAATAAACCCGACTTTTCCCGAGTTCTTAAAGTCAAAATATGGAAAACAAATCTCACAACAATCAACATTTTTTCATTTTAAAGCTTTACCCAGACGGTAGGCCAAAACCACACGGAGTTTGGATCCATTTTATAGCAGTAGCAATCAACTTTTCAGATAATCAAAGTTTTTTACAACCAAAATTAAGATACTTAAGTTATGTAAAAAAACAAAGCGCAACCTCTGAAAAAACCTTAAACTTAAAATTACATCCTTAATAAGTTCCTAAAAAACAAGTTCTGCCATAGAAAATAAACCCGACTTTTCCCGAGTTTTTAAAGTCCAAATTTGTAAAACAAAAATCTCACAACAATCAACATTTTTTCATTTTAAAGCTTTACCCAGACGGTAGGCCAAAACCACACAGAGTTTGGATCCATTTTATAGCAGTTATAGCAGTAATCAAAGTTTTTTACAACCAAAATTAAGATACTTAAGTTATGTGAAAAAACAAAGCGCAACCTCTGAAAAAACCATAAACTTAAAATTACTTTCTTACCTAGTTCTTAAAAAACAAGTTCTGCCATAGAAAATAATCCCGAGTTTTTAAAGTCAAAATTTCGTACAATATACCTCACAAAAATCAACATTTTTGCATTTCAAAGCTTTACCCAGACGGTAGGCCAAAACCACACAGAGTTTGGATCCATTTTATAGCAGAATCAATCAACTTTTCTGATAGTCAAAGTTTTTTGCAACCAGATCTTAGATACTTAAGTTATATTAAAAAACAAACCGCAACCTCTGAAAAAACATTAAACTAAAAATTACAAAATTGCTAGTTCTTAAAAAACAAGTTCTGGGATAGAAAATAAAACCGACTTCTCCCGAGTTTTTAAAGTTAAAATTTCGAAAAAAAATTCTTACAACAACCCACATTTTTGCATTTCAAAGCTTTTCCGAGACGGTAGGCCAAAATCACACAGAGTTTGGATCCATTTTATAGCAGTATCAATCAACTTTTCAGATAATCAAAGTTTTTTGCAACCAGATCTAAGATACTTAAGTTATGTAAAAAAACAAAGCGCAACCTCTGGAAAAACCTTAAACTAAAAAATACAACCTTAATAAGTTCCTAAAAAACAAGTTCTGGGATAGAAAATAAACCCGACTTTTCCCAAGTTTTTAAAGTAAAAATATCGAACAAAAAAATCTCACATCAATCAACATTTTTGCATTTCAAAGCTTTTCCGAAACGGTAGGCCAAAACCACACAGAGTTTGGATCCATTTTATAGCAGTAGCAATCAACTTTTCAGATAATCAAAGTTTCTTACAGCCAAAATTAATATACTTAAGTTATGGGAAAAAGCAAACCGCAACCTCTGAAAAAACCTTAAACTAAAAATTACATCCTTAATAAGTTCCTAAAAAACCAAGTTCTGCCATAGAAAATAAACCCGACTTTTCCCGAGTTTTTAAAGTCAAAATTTGTAAAAAAAAAATCTCACAACAATCAACATTTTTTTCATTTTAAAGCTTTACCCAGACGGTAGGCCAAAACCACACAGAGTTTGGATCCATTTTATAGCAGTAGCAATCAACTTTTCAGATAATCAAAGTTTTTTACAACCA
>NW_022996420.1:0-3498 GCF_900245975.1 Drosophila guanche | reverse complement strand
CACTTGATAGCAGGATGAATAAACTTTTCAGATAAACAAAGTTCCATACAACCAGATCTAAGATAACTTGGTTATGTGAAAAAAACAAACCGCAACCTCTGAAAAAACCTTAAACTAAAAATTACAAAATTACTAGTTCTTAAAAAACAAGTTCTGCCATAGAAAATAAAACCGACTTTTCCCGAGTTTTTAAAGTCA
This sequence comes from Drosophila guanche, assembly GCF_900245975.1. NCBI lineage: Eukaryota > Metazoa > Arthropoda > Insecta > Diptera > Drosophilidae > Drosophila > Drosophila guanche. Next base: position 3,300 of record NW_022996420.1, on the reverse strand, counting down.
ATATATCGAAGAAAAAAAAATCTCACAACAATCAACATTTTTGCATTTCAAAGCTTTTCCGAGACGGTAGGCCAAAACCACAAACAGTTTGGATCCATTTAATAGCAGTATTAATCAACTTTTTAGATAACAAAGTTTTTTACAGCCAAAATTAAGATACTTAAGTTATGTGAAAAAACAAACCACAACCTCTGAACAAACCCTAAACCAAAAAGTACAAAATTACTAGTTCTTACAAAAAACAAGTTCTGCCATAGAACATATACCCAACTCTTCCCGAGTTTTTAAAGTCCAAATTTCGTAATAAATACTTTACAAAAATCAACATTTTTGCATTTCAAAGCTGTATATTTCCCAGACGGTAAGGCAGTGTTTGGAACCAAAAGCACACAGAGTTTGGATCCACTTGATAGCAGTATGAATAAACTTTTCAGATAAACAAAGTTCCATACAACCAGATCTAAGATAACTAGGTTATGTGAAAAAAACAAACCGCAACCTCTGAAAAAACCTTAAACAAAAAATAACATCTTGCCATAGAAAATAAAACCGACTTTTCCCGAATTTTTAAAGTAAAAATTTCGAAAACAAAAAATCTCACAACAATCAACGTTCTTGCATTTCAAAGCTTTTCCGAGACGGTAGGCCAAAACCGCAAAAACAGTTTGGATCCATTTTATAGCAGTATCAATCAACTTTTCAGATAACCAAAGATTTTTATAGCCAAAATTAAGATACTTAAGTTATGTGAAAAAACAAACCGCAACCTCTGAAAAATTCTTAAACTAAAAATTACATCATTAATAAGTTCCTAAAAAAAAACAAGTTCTGCCATAGAAAATAAACCCGACTTTTCCCGAGTTTTAAAGTCAAAATTTGGAAAAAAAAAATCTCACAAGAATCAACAGTTTTGCATTACAAAGCTATACCCAGACGGTAGGCCAAAACCACACAGAGTTTGGATCCATTTTATAGCAGTATCAATCAGCTTTTCAGATAATCAAAGTTTCTTTCACCCACAATTAAGATACTTAAGTTATGTGAAAAAACAAACCGCAACCTCTGAAAAAACCTTAAACTAAAAATTACATAATTGCTAGTTCTTAAAAAACAAGATGCATTTCAAAGCTTTTCCGAGACGGTAGGCCAAAACCACAAACAGTTTGGATGCATTTAATAGCAGTATCAATCAACTTTTTAGATAATCAAGGTTTTTTACAACCAAAATTAAGATACTTAAGTTATGTGAAAAAACAAACCACATCCTCTGAAAAAACCTTAAACTAAAAATTACAAAATTACTAGTTCTTAAAAAGCAAGTTCTGCCATAGAAAATAAAACCGACTTTTCCCGAGTTTTTAAAGTCAAAATTTCGAGAAAAAAAAATCTTACAACAATCAACATTTTTGCATTTCAAAGCTTTTCCGAGACGGTAGGCCAAAACCACAAACAGTTTGGATCCATTTAATAGCAGTATCAATCAACTTTTCAGATAATAAAAGTTTTTTACAACCAAAAATTGCTAATTCTTAAAAAACAAGATCTGCCATAGAAAATAAAAGCGACTTTTCCCGAGTTTTTAAAGTAAAAATTTCGAAAAAAAAAAATCTCACAACAATCAAAGTTGTTGCATTTCAAAGCTTTTCCGAGACGGTAGGCCAAAACCGCAAAAACAGTTTGGATCCATTTTATAGCAGTATCAATCAACTTTTCAGATAACCAAAGATTTTTATAACCAAAATTAAGATACTTAAGTTATGTGAAAAAACAAACCGAAACCTCTGAAAAAACCTTAAACTAAAAATTACATCATTAATAAGTTCCTAAAAAAAACAAGTTCTGCCATAGAAAATAAACCCGACTTTTCCCGAGTTTTTAAAGTCAAAATTTGGAAAAAAAAAAATCTCACAACAATCAACAGTTTTGCATTACAAAGCTATACCCAGACGGTAGGCCAAAACCACACAGAGTTTGGATCCATTTTATAGCAGTATCAATCAACTTTTCAGATAATCAAAGTTTCTTTCAACCACAATTAAGATACTAAAGTTATGTGAAAAAACAAACCGCAACCTCTGAAAAAACCTTAAACTAAAAATTAAAAAATTGCTAGTTCTTAAAAAACAAGATCTGCCATAGAAAATTTAAACCAACGACTTTTGCCGAGTTTTTAAAGTAAAAATTTCGAAAACAAAAAAGCTCACAACAATCAACGTTTTTGCATTTCAAAGCTTTTCCGAGACGGTAGGTCAAAACCGCAAACAGTTTGGATCCATTTAATAGCACAACTTTTCAGATAATTAAAGTTTTTTACAACCAAAATTAAGATACTTAAGTTATGTGAAAAAACGAACCGCAACCTCTGAAAAAACCTTAAACTAAAAATTACAAAATTGCTAGTTTTAAAAAAAACAAGTTCTGCCATAGAAAATAAAACGAACTTTTCTCGAGATTTTAAAGTCAAAATTTCGAAAAAAAAAAAATCTCACAACAATCAACATTTTTGCATTTCAAAGCTTTTCCGAGACGGTAGGCCAAAACCACAAACAGTTTGGATCCATTAAATAGCAGTATCAATCAACTTTTCAGATAATAAAAGTTTTTTACAACCAAAAATTGCTAATTCTTAAAAAACAAGATCTGCCATAGAAAATAAAAGCGACTTTTCCCGAGTTTTTATATAAAAATTTCGAAAACAAAAAATCTCACAACAATCAAAGTTGTTGCATTTCAAAGCTTTTCCGAGACGGTAGGCCAAAACCGCAAAAACAGTTTGGATCCATTTTATAGCAGTATCAATCAACTTTTCAGATAACCAAAGATTTTTATAACCAAAATTAAGATACTTAAGTTATGTGAAAAAACAAACCGCAACCTCTGAAAAAACCTTAAACTAAAAATTACATCCTTAATAAGTTCCTAAAAAACAAGTTCTGCCATAGAAAATAAACCCGACTTTTCTCGAGTTTTTAAAGTAAAAGTATCGAAAAAATAAAATCTCACATCAATCAACATTTTTGCATTTCAAAGCTTTACCCAGACGGTAGGCCAAAACCGCAAACAGTTTGGATCCATTCTATAGCAGTATCAATCAACTTTTCAGATAACAAAGTTTTTAACAACCAAAATTAAGATACTTAAGTTATGTGAAAAAACCAACCACAACCTCTGAACAAACCCTAAACCAAAAAGTACAAAATTACTAGTTGTTACAAAAAACAAGTTCTGCCATAGATAATAAACCCAACTCTTCCCGAGTTTTTAAAGTCCATATTTCGTAATAAATACCTCACAAAAATC
>NW_022996419.1:0-3507 GCF_900245975.1 Drosophila guanche | reverse complement strand
CATCGCAGGAAGCTAACGGTCAGCAGAACCTAGCGGAGCTGGGTAGACTCCTGGAGGAGATCACATCCAGGATGCTGGACAAGAGCACGCGCCACATCAATGAGGCGACCAGAAGCCTGTTTGTACGTATAAAGAAGCTGCATTCGGACATACAGGATGCTAACCAGGCGGCCGAAGCGGGTAGAAGCGACATGCAGGAGGGCATGGAGGGCGTAGTCCTCTGCTCGAAATGCGCACTGAGCATTCAGAGCGCGGACAAGGAGCAGCAGACAACGACCGTCTGGAAAAAGGATGCCGCATCGCAAACCGAGCCGTGGCGAAGGCTAAGCCAGCCGGTTGTGTCGGATGGCCCTGTTGGGGAGCAGGCTCCCACGCTTATGCGCCCAGCAGGTCTCAAAGGCGCACACACGAAGCGTCCGAAAAAGGCCCAGAGCAAGGCACACGAACAGAAGGCGGCGCACAAAGCCCCCAGCCAGCGAGACAGCCATGAGAACCACGACAGCGTGTGGAGGGTGGTGGCCAAGAAGACGAGGATAGCGCACCGCGCACGCCCCGACGCGGTCGTAGTGCAAGCTGGCGGCAAGACGTACAGCGAGGTATTGGCCATGGTGACCAGGAGGGAGGACAACCAGCTCTCGGACCTGGGAAGCTGCGTTTCCAGGGTACGCCGCACCTTCAACGGCAATCTTCTGTTGGAGGTGGCAAAAGACAGCTCAGAGAGCGCTGAGACCATGAAGGAGAGCATCGCCCGCGTACTTGGCGACGCAGCGGCAGTGCGAGCGCTGTCAGAGGAATCGAAGGTGGTCGCCTTGGAAATCCGCGATCTCGACTCCCTCGCGACAGAGAGCGAGATATGTACCGCCATCGCGAGCCAGTTCGCGATAGAGGAGGAACGAGTCAGGGTGAGAAGCCTACGACGCGGCTACGCGGAGTCCCAAACGGCTGTAGTCAGCTTGCCTGTTTCCCTGGGCAAAGCTGTAATACAGCGGGGACAGGTGCGGATCGGATGGACAGTCTGCAGGATCCGCGAGAGAGAAGGACTTCCGAGGTGCTACAGATGCCTGGAACCGGGGCACATCGCGAGCAGCTGCAGGAGCACAACGGATAGGAGTGGCTGCTGCATTAAATGCGGCGAGCAGGGGCACAAAGCCGCAGCCTGCACAAACGAGCCATCATGCTTCATTTGCTCGGCAGCGGGAAAGAAGGAGTCCAGGCACCAGGCAGGCAGCAAAAGCTGCACGGCCGCGTTCAGCAGGGTCGGTCAACGCAGCAAGACATGCGGTTGATCCAGCTCAACCTGAATCACTGCAGGGCCGCGCAGGACCTCCTGCAACAGACGGTGCGTGAGCGGGGATCGGAGGTGGCAATCCTCAGCGAGCCCTATAGGGCTCCCAGCTGCAGCAACTGGGCCACAGACCGCTCGGGCAGAGCAGCGTTGTGGACATGCGGAGTGGAGACGCCCCAGATCGGCGACATAAAGTCGGCCGAGGGGTTCGTTCGAGGCAAAGTAGGCGGGATGTGGGTCTATAGTTGCTACCTGGCGCCCAGCCTCCCGCTGGAGACCTTCAGCCGCATCATAGACGAGCTGATCGGAGACCTGCGAGGACGAAGCGTCGTCGTGGTCGGGGGCGACTTCAATGCCTGGGCCCAGGAGTGGGGGTCCTCCCGAACCAACGCTAGAGGACGCACGGTGCTGGAGGCCTTCGCCACCTTGGACATGGTGCTGCTCAATGAAGGTCACCAACAAACGTTCAGCAGGGGAGGCATGGGGTCAGTCATCGACCTCACATTCGCCAGCAGAGCGTTGGCCAGAACCGCTTGTTGGAAAATCAGCAACGCCTACACCGCTAGCGACCACGAGGCCATTGAGTGCGTGGTTGGCGAACCGAACCCAGGAAGAGCAGCCCCTACTCAGACCCAGAATAGGAAGGCGTATCGGCAGGCCACGCTGATGACACAGGCCTTCGCAAGCGCCCTCCGTACCCACACGGCACCAGAGACCGGTGGAGCCAACGAGTGGGCGACCCAGCTGGGGGAGGCAGTGGAAGCGGCTTGCGACCAGAGCATGCTACAGCGAAGTGCGTTTGGGAAACACCATGCCCCAGTCTTCTGGTGGAACGAGGACATCGCCGAGCTCCGCAAAATCTGCCACAGAGCGAGAAGACAGCTCCAACGAGCCAGGGGAACTCCGCGTCTAGTGACTTGCTGCGAGGCATACAAAGTCGCGCGGAAGGAGTTGAAGACCGCCATCAGAGACAGCAAAAGAGAGTGCTTCCTCAAGCTGTGCGACGCCGCAGAGGAGGACCCCTGGGGAGGCGCCTACAAGATGGTGGTAAAGAACATCAACGCCGGAAGCAGAGCCCCGACAGACCCAGTAGTGCTGGAGGGGATAGTTAGGACCTTGTTCCCGCAAGGGCGGCCCATAACAACATCCCCGAGCCCAGAGCACAGCCTGGACGACATCCGCGAGGTCACGGAGGAAGAGGTGCTGCGGGCAGGCAGAGACCTGAACCCCAAGAAGGCTCCGGGGCCGGACGCGATTCCCAACCGAGCGACGAAGCTGGCACTAGCGCTGATCCCAAGCGAGGTCATGGGTCTGTTCAACAGATGCCTACACGAGGGTACGTTCCCATCGAGGTGGAAGAGGCAACGGCTCCTTTTGCTGTCCAAGCCGGGCAAGCCGCCGGGCGAGGCATCCTCGTACAGGCCCATCTGCCTCCTGGACACGATAGGGAAGGTCTTTGAGAAGGTGATCGCCACGAGGCTGAGCGCAGCCATCGAAGCAGCAGGCGGCCTATCCCCGGAGCAATACGGGTTCAGGAAGGGGAAGTCGACGCTGGACGCCATCTCCAAGGTGGTCAAAACGGCAGAGGAAGCATGCGCTGGCTCCAGATGGAGAGGAGGATCCAAATCCTACTGTCTCGTGGTGACACTTGACATAAGGAACGCCTTTAACTCGGCAGATTGGAGCCGCACGCTAGAGGCCCTACAGCGGTTCAACATCCCTGGTTACCTACAGAGGATAGCGCGTAGCTACTTCAGCGACAGGGTGCTGACGTACGAGACCAGTATGGGTTCCAGGGCATACAAAGTCTCAGCCGGAGTCCCTCAAGGCTCCGTTTTGGGACCCCTGCTCTGGAACGCCATGTACGACGGAGTCCTGAGACTCCCGATGCCAGCCAACACCAGCATGGTGGGGTTTGCGGATGACGTCGCCATAGTAGTGGTGGCCAAGCACCTTGCCGCAGCGGAGGAGCTCGCCAACGCGGCCGTCCGAGCCGTGGAGTCGTGGCTTACGGTCGCCGGATTGGACCTGGCAGCGCAGAAGACCGAGGCGGTGCTCATATCGAGCCGGAAAGCTGTAGAGACTGCAAGTGTGCAGGTCGGTGGCACCACGATACGCTCGCAGAGGGCAATCAAGTACCTCGGGGTGCTCATCGACACTCGCCTCTCCTTCAAGGAGCACTTGGAGTACGTGCAGAGGAAGGCCAGCGGAACCGCAGGAGC
>NW_022996418.1:0-3507 GCF_900245975.1 Drosophila guanche | reverse complement strand
CGACATTTTGACTTTACAAATTCGGGAACAGTCGGGTTTATTTTCTATGGCAGAACTTTTCTTTTAAGAATTTTCAAAGTTTGTTTTTATTTGTTTAAGGTTTTTTCAGAGGTTGCGGTTTGTTTTTTCACATAACTTAAGTATCTTAGATCTGGTTGCAAAAAACTTTGATTATCTGAAAAGTTGATTGATACTGCTTAAAAATTGATCCATACTGTGTGTGGTTTTTGCCTACCGTCTGTTTAAAGCTTTGAAATGCAAAAATGTTGATTTTTGTGAGATTCTTATTGTCGAAATATTGACTTTAAAAACTCGGGAACATTAGTGTTTATTTTCTATGGCAGAACTTTTTTTAGGAACTTATTAAAGATGTAATTTTTAATTTAAGGTTTTTTTAGAAGTAGCGGTTTGTTTTTTTTTACATAACTTAATTATCTTAGATCTGGTTGCAAAAAACTTGGATTATCAGAAAAGTTTATTGATACTGCTATAAAATGGATCCAAACTCTGTGTGGTTTTGGCCTACCGCCTGGGTAAAGCTTTGAAATGCAAAAATGTTGATTGTTGTGAGATTTTTATTGTCGAAAAATTGACTTTAAAACCTCGGGAACAGTCGGGTTTATTTTCTATGGCAGAACTTTTTTTAGGAACTTATTAAACATGTAATTTTTAGTTAAGGGTTTTTTCAGAGGTTGCGGTCTGTTTTTTCACATAACTTAAGTATCTTAGATCTGGTTGCAAAAAACTTTGATTATCTAAAAGTTTATTGATACTGCAAAAAAATTGATCCAAACTGTGTGTGGTTTTTGGCCTACCGTCTAGGTAAAGTTTTGAAATGCAAAAATTTTGGTTGTTGTGAGATTTTTATTGTCGAAATATTGAATTTAAGAACTCGTGAACAGTCGGGTTTATTTTCTATGGCAGAACTTTTTTTTAGGAACTTATTAAAGATGTCATTTTTAGTTTAAGTTTTTTTCAGAGGTTGCGGTCTGTTTTTTCACATAACTTAAGTATCTTAGATCTGGTTGCAAAAATCTTTGATTATCTGAAAAGTTGATTGATACTGCTAAAAAATTGATCCAAACTGTGCGTGGTTTTTGGCCTACCGTCTGGGTAAAGCTTTGAAATGAAAAAATGTTTTTTGTTGTGAGATTTTTATTGTCGAAATATTGACTTTAAAAACTCGGGAACAGTCGGGTTTATTTTCTATGGCAGAACTTTTTTTTAGGAACTTATTCAAGATGTCATTTTTAGTTAAAGGTTTTTTTAGAAGTAGCGGTTTGTTTTTCACATAACTTAAGTATCTTATATCTGGTTGCAAAAAACTTTGATTATTAGAAAAGTTGATTGATACTGCTAAAAAATTGATCCAAACTGTGTGTGTTGTTTTCGCCTACCGTCTGGGTAAAGCTTTGAAATGCAAAAATTTGATTTTTGTGAGATTTTTATTGTCGAAATATTGACTTTAAAAACTCGGGAACAATCGCGTTTATTTTCTGTGGCAGAACTTTTTTTAGAAACTTATTAAAGATGTCATTTTTATTTTAAGGTTTTTTTTAGAAGTAGCGGTTTATTTTTCACATAACTTAAGTATCTTATATCTGGTTGCAAAAATCTTTGATTATTTGAAAAGTTGATTGATACTGCTAAAAAATTGATCCAAACTGTGTGTGGTTTTCGCCTACCGTCTGGGTAAAGCTTTGAAATGCAAAAATTTGATTTTTGTGAGGTTCCTATTGTCGAAATATTGACATTAAAAACTCGGGAACATTAGTGTTTATTTTCTATGGCAGAACTTTTCTTTTAAGAATTTTCAAAGTTTGTATTTTTTTTGTGTAAGGTTTTTTCAGAGGTTGCGGTTTGTTTTTTCACATAACTTAAGGATTTTAGATCTGGTTGCAAAAAACTTTGATTATCTGAAAAGTTTATTGATACTGCTAAAAAATTGATCCAAACTGTGTGTGGTTTTGGCCAACCGCCTGGGTAAAGCTTTGAAATGCAAAAATGTTGGTTGTTGTGAGATTTTTATTGTCGAAATATTGACTTTAAAACCTCGGGAACAGTCGGGTTTATTTTCTATGGCAGAACTTTTTTTTAGGAACTTATTAAACATGTAATTTTTAGTTAAGGGTTTTTTCAGAGGTTGCGGTCTGTTTTTTCACATAACTTAAGTATCTTAGATCTGGTTGCAAAAAACTTTGATTATCAGAAAAGTTTATTGATACTGCTAAAAAATTGATCCAAACTGTGTGTGGTTTTTGGCCTACCGTCTGGGTAAATTTTTGAAATGCAAAAATGTTGGTTGTTGTGAGATTTTTATTGTCGAAATATTGACTTTAAAAACTCGGGAAGAGTCGGGTTATTTTCTATGGCAGAACTTTATTTTTAGGAACTTATTAAAGATGTAATTTTTAATTTAAGGTTTTTTTAGAAGTAGCGGTTTGTTTTTCCACATAACTTAAGTATCCTAGATCTGGTTGCAAAAAACTTTGATTATCTTAAAGTTGATTGATATTGCTAAAAAATTGATCCAAACTGTGTGTGGTTCTGGCCTACCGTCTGGGTAAAGCTTTGAAATGCAAAAATTTTGGTTGTTGTGAGATTTTTATTGTCGAAATATTGACTTTAAGAACTCGGGAACATTAGGGTTTATTTTCTATGGCAGAAATTTTTTTTTATGAATTTATTAAAGATGTCATTTTTATTTTAAGGTTTTTTTAGAAGAAGCGGTTTATTTTTTCATATAACTTAAGTATCTTAGATCTGCTTGCAAAAAACTTTGATTAACTGAAAAGTTGATTGATACTGCTAAAAAATTGATCCAAACTGTGTGTGGTTTTTGCCTACCGTCTGGGTAAAGCTTTGAAATGCAAAAATGTTGGTTGTTGTGAGATTTTTATTGTCGAAATATTGACTTTAAAAACTCGGGAACATTCGGGTTTATTTTCTATGGCAGAACTTGATTTTTAGGAACTTATTAAGGATGTATGTTTTAGTTTAAGGTTTCTTTAGAAGTAGCGGTCTGTTTTTTCACATAACTTAAGTATCTTAGATTTGGTTGCAAAAAGCTTTGATTATCTAAAAGTTGATTGATACTGCTAAAAAATTGATCCAAACTGTGTGTGGTTTTGGCCTACCGTCTGGGTAAAGCTTTGAAATGCAAAAATGTTGGTTGTTGTGACATTTTTATTGTCGAAATATTGACTTTAAAAACTCGGGAACAGTCGGGTTTATTTTCTATGGCAGAACTTATTTTAGGAACTTATTAAAGATGTCATTTTTAATTTAAGGCTTTTTCAGAGGTTGCAGTCTGTTTTTTCACATAACCTAAGTATCTTAGATCTGGTTGCAAAAAACTTTGATTATCTAAAAGTTGATTGATACTGCTAAAAAATTGATCCAAACTGTGTGTGGTTTTTTCCTACCGTCTGGGTAAAGCTTTGAAATGCAAAAATGTTGGTTGTTGTGAGATTTTTATTGTCGAAATATTGACTTTAAAAACTCGGG
>NW_022996417.1:0-3537 GCF_900245975.1 Drosophila guanche | reverse complement strand
TGCAGCGGCAGGCATCGTTCATGGCCACACGACGACAGCATCGAGCAGGAAAAACCTCGCTCTACGCCAAGTACAATCTGGCCAGCAGGGCCACAGCGATGGTGCAGCGCAGCAGCGGAGCCAGTGAGCCGCTGGACAATCGCCAGAATCTGGAGTATGCTGGTCCCATTAGCATCGGCACACCCCGACAGCCCTTCAATATGCTATTCGACACAGGATCCGCCAATCTGTGGGTGCCCAGTGCAGAGTGTTCGGCGAGGAATGTGGCCTGCCAGCACCACGCCTCTGCCTCGAGCAGCCATGTGGCTGATGGTCGCCGCTTTGCCATTGCCTACAGCACAGGCCACCTGTCTGGCATGCTGGCCCAGGACACGGTCGCTGTTGGCCGTCTGGTGGTGCAGAATCAAACGTTTGGCATGGCCATCCATGAGTCTGGTTCCACCTTTTTGGACACCAACTTTGCGGGCATTGTGGGCTTGGCCTTTCGTTCGCTTGCCGAGCAGCAGGCCACTCCGCTCTTTCAGAATATGTGCGATCAGGGCTTGGTGGAGAAGTGCGTCTTCTCCTTCTACCTGAAGCGAAATGGCAGCGCCCGGCAGGGTGGCGAGCTGCTCTTCGGTGGCATCGATGCCAAGAGGTTCACGGCGCCACTCACCTACGTGCCCCTCACCCATGCCGACTACTGGCAGTTTCAGATGCAGAGCGTGGAAGTCGATGGCAAGACCATCAGCCAGGGGCGTCAGGCAGTGGCGGATACTGGCACCTCGCTGCTGGTGGCACCGCCCCGAGAGTATCTGATCATCAACAGCCTCCTCGGGGGTCTGCCCACGGCCAGTGGCGAGTACTTGCTCCGCTGCTCGGAGATTGATCGCCTGCCGGAGATTGTCTTCGTGATAGGGGGCCAGCGCTTTGGGCTGCTGCCCAGGGACTACGTGATGCAGGTGGCCAACGATGATGGCTCCTCGGTGTGCCTGTCAGCGTTCACATTGATGGACACGGAATTCTGGATTTTGGGCGATGTCTTCATTGGGCGCTATTACACGGCCTTCGATGTGGCCCAGCGGCGGATTGGCTTTGCTCCTGCCGCTTAAATAAAACGTTTTGTGGTTTGTGTTTCTATTTCCTACAAAACCTTGGACCCAAAATGAACCAGAGAGAGAGATAGGCAGAGAGAGTTCCAAAGTTAGTTAATGGGTACAACGAGAAACCAGTTTGCGGCTAAAACAGCTGACAAAGTCACGTTCAGGTTCGACGAGCCCATTGAATATATTAGCCACAAGTTACTCACTGACTTTTGCTCTGGGGTATATTTGCATCATTCAAAGCGAATTATAAATATATTATTTGTCTAAGAATTCCCTAAAACTCGAGACAACACTCGGTCATATATTATATTATTTAATATGAATATTTATTATTACTGAGCATCTCCGTCGTCGAGCACTCTCCATTGCTCTGCTATCAGATGAAATACATGTACATAGAAACCAAACCACACCGAGGAAAATTCCCCCGCACGTGTCGAATATTGACACTAATGAATACATACTTCGATAGCCCTGGTCGGGGCCCCCAGCTAGAGCTATATAAACTCATCAAACGAGCACACACCTGGCAGTAGTTTCTGATCAATATACTAAAAATGAAGTCATTTCTCTCGCTTTGTGTGATTCTCGCTGTGGCGCTGAGCCAAGTCGAAGCCGATTGTACCGGAGCCTGTCCGGACACGGAAGAAGTTGTCTGGGCTCTGGGTCCTAATTGTCAAGTCTTTCGGAATAAGTGCTACTTTGACAAGGCGAATTGCAAGCGCGAGCCACGTAAGCAAATCAGTTCATGTCTTAGATAGGTTCTATAAACATAGACTTCCTACAGCGCTGACCATCACCACCAAGGAAAAGTGCCAGACAAATTGCATAGAAAATTGTCCAGCGGTCTATCGGCCCGTTTATGTATTTCAAAATGGAGAGATGCGAACCTTTGGCAATGCTTGCGAAAAGAATGCTCACACATGTCTCACGGGCGAAAGTAAGTTTACTCCAGGAAAATTTCAAGAATGCCCATTAAAATATTTATTATGTATTTATTTACAGCTTTTCTGGAATAACAATAACAAATACCTGAAGAAACTTCACTCGTGTTTGGAAATAAATTTAAAGAGTCTCTAAATATTGTTTTTCATTTTGGGCATAAGTTCTAGACCTTGGTCAACATAAAAGCATGGAAAATTAACACTTTGTTTTATGATTTATCACAATATATATTCCTGGGTATTTCGTAGGCGACCATTCTTCTTTGACGACACCAAAACCCGATCCGCAGAGAACAGTGGCAGTAGAGCAGAAAAAGTCCCCGAATCTGGCACGTCTGTATTGACTTTTAGAAACATTTCTATAGACCTAGCTAGAGCGTCAGTATATAAGCTCATCATCCGTTTGGGCTGGCGTTAGTTCTTCCGCACATTCAGCTGTCAGCAGCTCGCAAGATGAAATCCTACTTTTTGGTCCCTCTTTTCCTGGTGCTGGCTCTAGGCCAAGTGAGCGCCAATTGTACCGGCGACTGTCCGGACGAGGAGGAGGTTGTCTGGGCTCTGAGCCCGAGTGGTGACAGTTGCACTGTCTTCCGCAATAAATGCTACTTCATCAAGGCGAACTGTGTTCGAAAGCCAGGTGCGCAAATCAGTTGATTACCAAGAATCATTCTATAAATAATTGTGATTCCCACAGCCCTGATCGAGAGCACTAAAGAAGAGTGTCAGAAATTCTGCCCCCAGATCTGTCCATTGTTGTATCGTCCCACATCAGGAAATTACAAGGGTCAGACTCGAGAGTTCAGCAACGATTGCGTGAAAAATGCTCACATATGTCGCACTGGAGAGAGTAAGTGTGCTTTAGAATAGCGTTAAGTAAATTGTTTTTAACAAATATTTCCATTTCGTTGCAGCTTTTTTGTAAAGCAATTAAAAAGGTTTGAACATGTAAATGACTTGTTTGTTTAAATAAAGCATTTTATCGGCAAAATCTTTGCAAACAGGCCATTGCATAACTTTTATCTTTATCTTTTCATAAATGTACATATGTACATATGTACATATGTACGTACAAACAGTTTATCTACAGTTGAACAAACGAGGCTTTTGTGAACATATCACAAAACATCTTATTGATATTTGATATGTTTCCATATACTTAGCTGTGTGCTTTTCTATATACCAAAAAAAAAAGGCAAAAATTGCGAGCACCTGCTCACTTTTTGCACAATACTCTGTTTGATATTTGCCATATTTGGCTCAATTTGTGAATTATAATTTTCGCAGATAACATTTAATTGAATATTCATCAGAGAGACAATAAAGGCTTTGTTTTAAGTATTTTGTTAACATTTCATAGGAAATAATATGGGTATATATTTCATTTAGAATGTAAACACGTTGCCTATCAAAGATCTTCGCAATAATTAAAAAAAAAACGATAAATAAATCCCCGAGCTCAGAACTAATAAGCAGTTAGAATCATCAGGTTACTATTATTAACCCGCACA
>NW_022996416.1:0-3538 GCF_900245975.1 Drosophila guanche | reverse complement strand
CAACTCTCCCGGCAGCAGTAGGCGCACAGCCGTTTGGATTTCCCGACTGGTGATGGTTGAGCGCTTGTTGTAATGAGCCAAACGAGATGCTTCGGCAGCAATACGCTCGAAGATGTCATTCACAAAGCTGTTCATGATGCTCATCGCTTTCGACGAAATACCAGTGTCAGGGTGGACTTGCTTCAGAACCTTGTAAATGTAGATGGCATAGCTCTCCTTCCTCTTGCGCTTCTTCTTCTTGTCGTTCTTGGTGATGTTCTTCTGAGCCTTTCCAGCCTTTTTGGCTGCCTTTCCACTAGTCTTGGGCGGCATTTTATTTCACTTCACTTTTACAGTTTACACTTTGTGTTCCTGGCGTGTTGGACCACAAAACCTTATACTTTTATTTGAGCAGTCTATTCAGGTTTGAGATACAGACGAAAAACCCACCCCTACGATGAACGCCCAGACTGACGGAAAAAGTATAAATATAGCGACGGGTGTCGGCTTCTCAACATTCGTTTGTGAACAGTGAAAAATAAATATCTGCTATTAAAATGTCTGGTCGTGGTAAAGGTGGCAAAGTGAAGGGAAAGGCAAAGTCTCGCTCGAACCGTGCCGGTCTTCAGTTCCCCGTTGGTCGTATTCATCGTCTGCTTCGCAAGGGCAACTATGCCGAGCGTGTCGGTGCTGGCGCTCCTGTTTACCTGGCTGCCGTGATGGAATACTTGGCCGCTGAAGTTCTTGAGTTGGCTGGCAATGCTGCCCGTGACAACAAGAAGACGAGAATTATCCCTCGCCATCTGCAGCTGGCCATCCGCAACGATGAGGAGTTGAACAAGCTGCTCTCAGGCGTCACCATTGCTCAGGGTGGTGTTTTGCCCAACATCCAGGCCGTTCTGCTGCCCAAGAAGACCGAGAAGAAAGCATAAGTGCTCCAATAGCAACAATATACATTCTTGTACATACACATATAAACCCAAACGTCCTTTTCAGGACGACCAAAACATGACAAAAGATTTAAGAGAATTTTCATAATTTTAAAGTATAAATAAAATGCTCCATGCAGGCTAACGCACATTTTAGTTGGTAGCGAAGAAGTTGCAGGGAATAAAAGAAGTACAGTTGTGCTCGACGCATTGGAAATTGTGATATTGTGCCTAATATTTTCTGTCGTGGGGGATATGACAAACAAACCTTTTTTTTGCCCACCTACGCAAGTACCCTTTTCCAACATATTGCAGCACTTTGACTAAACATTCTGCCTACCGCGATATCTCTCTGGGTATTCTAATTTTCTACCGCAGGAGAGGAAATAGCACTAGGGACCATGTAATTTTCCAACAGCATCACGCTTAATGCTTATGCTTATGCAGCGTACTTTGATGGGAGCACACTTTTATTATTAAAATACAAGTTTTGAAAATGTGTCTTCTCTTTTAGATTATTTTGTGGTCCTGAAAAGGACCGATTGTTTACTTTCGAACAGGAGACTGAACAAATTTTCTTAACCGCCGAAACCGTACAGCGTGCGGCCTTGCCTCTTCAGAGCATACACAACATCCATGGCTGTGACTGTCTTCCTCTTGGCGTGTTCGGTGTAGGTGACGGCATCACGGATAACGTTTTCCAAAAACACCTTCAGCACTCCACGAGTCTCCTCATAGATGAGTCCCGAGATACGTTTTACACCGCCACGACGAGCCAAACGGCGGATAGCGGGCTTCGTGATACCCTGGATGTTATCACGCAGAACCTTGCGATGACGCTTAGCGCCTCCCTTTCCCAAGCCTTTGCCACCTTTACCACGACCAGTCATTTTTTTTCACTACCTTGCTTCACGAAACAAATATCAGGAACGAATGTTGTACTGCCGAAAAGCGCACTCCTATTTATACTAAAACACCACCGAAACACGAGTGAGTCCGAATGATATGCTCATCTCGCTCGGGAAATGAAATAGCATGCTTCGGGCTGCTCTCGCTCTCGTTTCAACCCTCCGCCAGGAGAATGCTATATAAGCAAGCATCAGTGCCTGCGATCGCTTATTGTAAATTCGAATTTCAAACGTTGAAGTGAAAATTGAAGATGGCCCGTACCAAGCAGACTGCTCGTAAATCCACTGGTGGCAAGGCGCCACGCAAACAACTGGCTACTAAGGCTGCACGTAAAAGTGCTCCAGCAACCGGTGGCGTGAAGAAACCTCATCGTTATCGCCCTGGCACTGTTGCCCTGCGTGAAATCCGTCGTTACCAGAAGAGTACCGAGCTGCTGATCCGCAAACTGCCTTTCCAGCGGTTGGTTCGTGAAATCGCTCAAGATTTCAAAACCGACTTGCGTTTCCAGAGCTCGGCAGTAATGGCACTGCAGGAAGCTAGCGAAGCCTATCTGGTCGGTCTCTTCGAAGATACCAACTTGTGTGCCATCCATGCCAAGCGTGTCACAATCATGCCCAAGGACATTCAACTGGCCAGACGTATTCGTGGCGAGCGTGCTTAAGTTGATATTTCTTCGACAAGCGCATAGCAATTGTATTCAAATCGGTCCTTTTCAGGACCACAAAATAACTTCCATTGAGATTTTTTATTTCTGCATGCTAGTCGTATTATTTTTCTCAAATAAAGTATTTACATATATAACATATCTTTGCTTCGTCGTAGTCAGTTTGGCTACTCAATATTGTGCGAAAGCCTTGTTTTACTTATGCAATATAAACAAATCGGCAATTCAATGGGGACATCATCCATCCAATAAATTCTTACCGTATATGATTCGTATTAAATGTTCCGATGTCATGTCGACTTGTTATTCGAGTGGATATTCTTACGAGGGGCATTTTGAATAATTGTTTATAAAAAATGTGTGCATAGAAACCATTGTTTGTCTGTAGAAATCCTTTATACTCAATTTTAGTATTATACGCGCTTTTACAATGACCAATAAATTCCACATTTTTGATATTCTTGTTTATGGGACAGAAACTGTTTGACAAAGGTTTTTGAGGCTTCCACTAGTACCACTATCATGTATTAAAAGGCCGTTTAAAATATAAATATGTGAAAATATTATAAAAAAATAATGAAGAAATGTTCTTAAGATTCACACTAATTGGGGTAGACAATTAAATTTACGAAAAATAGATTCTTTCGATTTTTGCTTTGAGATAAATGTAGGTGGTAGTGCTATGTGGGTATGAAAGGCTGTTATTTGTGGCTAAATATTTGCAAAAATGGATCATAAATAATATTAAATTGAAAATCATATTGATTTCCTTAAGAAAAAAGTCTAACAATAACATATTTTTAAACATTTATATTTTTTGACCCCTAAATTCAGTGCTGAAAATACCCAGAAAGTAGTCTTTTTGTACTCTATAGGGTTATCTTCAAAACGATTTAAAAATACCATTCTAACCGATAAGTGAATATCTGATCAATGACCCTTAAAGTAAATAAATCAAATTTTATGTTTCAAAAATAAGTTTTGTTAAATAAGCTTACATTGGTATTTATTAATGTCATTGAATCCAAAACATAAGAGTTGGATATCTAGTTGTCAA
>NW_022996415.1:0-3543 GCF_900245975.1 Drosophila guanche | reverse complement strand
TTTCCTCGAATATTAGCCTAACATCTATCTTTCCTGCATGCTCGCGACCGGTTCGGTTAATCGCGCCGCGCGTCATGCGGCAGCGCCCCTCGGTCGGTTGGGCGGGAGGAGGGCTGCGTTCTGCTGGGTTCCGCGCGTAACAGGCTTTGGCTTGGTGTCGCATGGGCCACTTGATGGTGCAGTCATTGCATATGAACGTCCAGAAGAAAAAAAATAAACCCGACTTTTCCCGAGTTCTTACAGTCAAAATTTGGGAAAAAAAAAAATCTCACAACAATCAACATTTTTGCATTTCAAAGCTTTTCCGAGACGGTAGGCCAAAACCACAAACAGTTTGGATCCATTTTATAGCAGTATCAATCAACTATTCAGATAATCAAAGTTTTTTACAACCAAAATTAATATTCTTAAGTAATGTGAAAAAACAAACCGCAACATCTGAAAAAACCTTAAACTTAAAATTACTTCCTTAATAAGTTCTTAAAAAACAAGTTCTGCCATAGAAAATAAACCCGACTTTTCCCGAGTTTTTAAAGTCAAAATTTCGTACAAAATACCTCACAAAAATCAACATTTTTGCATTTCAAAGCTTTACCCAGACGGTAGGCCAAAACCACACAGAGTTTGTATCCATTTTATAGCAGAATCAATCAACTTTTCAGATAATCAAAGTTTTTTGCAACCAGATCTTAGATACTTAAGTTATGTGAAAAAACAAACCGCAACCTCTGAAAAAACCTGAAACTAAAAATGACATCCTTAATAAGTTCCTAAAAAACAAGTTCTGCCATAGAAAATAAACCCGACTTTTCCTGAGTTTTTAAAGTAAAAATATTAAAAAAAAAATCTCACAACAATGAACATTTTTGCATTTCATAGCTTTACCCAGACGGTAAGCCAAAACCACACAGTTTGGATTCATTTTATAGCAGTATCAAACAACTTTTCAGATAATCAAAGTTTTTTACAACGAAAATTAAGATACTTAAGTTATGTAAGAAAACAAACCGCAACTTCTGAAAAAAGTAAAAATATCGAAAAAAAAAAATCTCACAACAATCCACATTTTTGCATTTCAAAGCTTTTCCGAGACGGTAGGCCAAAACCACACAGAGTTTGGATCCATTTTATACCAGTAGCAATAAACTTTTCAGACAATCAAAGTTTTTTACAACCAAAATTAAGATACTTAAGTTATGTGAAAAACAAACCGCAACCTCTAAAAAAACCTTAAACTAAAAATTACTTCCTTAATAAGTTTCTAAAAAACAAGTTCTGCCATAGAAAATAAACCCGACTTTTCCTGAGTTTTTAAAGTAAAAATATTAAAAAAAAAATCTCACAACAATCAACATTTTTGCATTTTATAGCTTTACCCAGACGGTAAGCCAAAACCACACAGTTTGGATTCATTTTATAGCAGTATCAAACAACTTTTCAGATAATCAAAGTCTCTTACAACGAAAATTAAGATACTTAAGTTATGTAAGAAAACAAACCGCAACCTCTGAACAAACCTTAAACTAAAACTTACTTCCTTAATAAGTTCCTAAAAAACAAATTCTGCCATAGACTTTTCCCGATTTTTTAAAGTAAAAATATCGAAAAGAAAAATCTCACATCAATCAACATTTTTGCATTTCAAAGCTTTTCCGAGACGGTAGGCCAAAACCACACAGAGTTTGGATCGATTTTATAGCAGTATCAATCAACTTTTCAGATAATCAAAGTTTTTTACAACCAAAATTAAGATACTTAAGTTATGGGAAAAAACAAACCGCAACCTCTGAAAAAACCTGAAACTAAAAATGACATCCTTAATAAGTTCCTAAAAAAAAAAGTTCTGCCTTACCTAGTTCTTAAAAAACAAGTTCTGCCATAGAAAATAAACCCGAGTTTTTAAAGTCAACATTTCGTAAAATATACCTCACAAAAACCAACATTTTTGCATTTCAAAGCTTTACCCAGACGGTAGGCCCAAACCACACATAGTTTGGATCCATTTAATAGCAGTATCAATCAACTTTTCAGATAATCAAAGTTTTTTACAACCAAAATTAAGATACTTAAGTTATGTGAAAAAACAAACCGCAACCTCTGAAAAAACCTTAAACTTAAAACTACTTCCTTAATAAGTTCTTAAAAAACAAGTTCTGCCATAGAAAATAAACTCGAGTTTTTAAAGTCAAAATTTCGAAAACAAAAAATCTCACAACAATCAACATTTTTTCATTTCAACGCTTTACCCAGACGGTAGGCCAAAACCACACAGAGTTTGGATCCATTTTATAGCAGTATCAATCAACTTTTCAGATAATCAAAGTTTTTTACAACGAAAATTAAGATACTTAAGTTATGTGAGAAAACAAACCGCAACTTCTGAAAAAAGTAAAAATATCGAAAAAAAAAAATCTTACAACAATCCACATTTTTGCATTTTAAAGCTTTTCCGAGACGGTAGGCCAAAACCACACAGAGTTTGGATGCATTTTATACCAGTAGCAATAAACTTATCAGATAATCAAAGTTTTTTACAACCAAAATTAAGATACTTAAGTTATGTGAAAAAACAAACCGAAACCTCTGAAAAAACATTAAACTTAAAATTACTTCCCTAATAAGTTCTTAGAAAACAAGTTCTTGCATAGAAAATAAACCCGACTTTTCCCGAGTTTTTAAAGTAAAAATTTCGAAAACAAAAAATCTCACAACAATCAACATTTTTGCATTTCATAGCTTTACCCAGACGGTAGGTCAAACCCACAAACACTTTTGGATCCATTTTATAGCAGTATCAATCAACTTTTCAGATAATCAAAGTTTTTTACACCCAAAATTAGGATACTTAAGTTATGTGAAAAAACAAACCGCAACCTCTGGAAAAACCTTAAACTTAAAATTACTTCCTTAATAAGTTCTTAAAAAACAAGTTCTGGCATAGAAAATAAACCCGACTTTTCCCGAGCTTTTAAAGCCAAAATTTCGTAGAAAATACCTTACAAAAATCAACATTTTTGCATTTCAAAGCTTTACCCAGACGGTAGGCCAAAACCACACAGAGTTTGGATCCATTTTATAGCAGAATCAATCAACTTTTCAGATAATCAAAGTTTTTGCAACCAGATCTTAGATACTTAAGTTATGTGAAAAAAAAACTGCAACCTCTGAAAAAAACATTAAACAAAAAATTACAAAATTGTTAGTTCTTAAAAAACAAGTTCTGCCATAGAAAATAAACCCGACTTTTCCCGAGTTTTTAATCTCACAACAATCAACATTTTTGCATTTCAAAGCTTTTCCGAGACGGTAGGTCAACCCCACAAACAGTTTGGATCCATTTAATGGCAGTATCAATCAACTTTTCAGATAATCAAAGTTTTTTACAACCAAAATTAAGATACTTAAGTTATGTGAAAAAACAAACCGCAACCTCTGAAAAAACCTTAAACTTAAAACTACTTCCTTAATAAGTTCTTAAAAAACAAGTTCTGCCATAGAAAAAAAACCCGAGTTTTTAAAGTCAAAATTTCGTACAAAATACCT